>NC_031997.1:6476093-6520783 GCF_001879085.1 Nicotiana attenuata | reverse complement strand
CGAGGTTAGTCTTGATACTTACTGGGCACCGCCGTGGTGTGCTCATGCTACTCTTCTGCACATATTTGTTGTGCAGATACAGGTACTCCCACTCAGTTCTATCAGCCTTGGAAGGAGGCGTATCGGTAGAGACTTCGAGGTATATCTGCTACGTCCGCAGACCGAGGAGTCCCTTTCCAGCTTTCTGTAATAAGTATAGCTTTTTCAGTATTTCTCCCTTATATAGATATTCTTGAGTCAGAGCCTCTCATGTATCCCTTAGCTTGTGATTTGTGAGTTTCCGGGTTTTGGGAATGTTGTTAGCTTCGAGAATTGTTGTGGTATGTGCCGAGCGGCACCTTAAACACTGTTTTATTTTTCTAGTTCAGTTTTATTTACTTTATTCCGCAATTATGGTTTATCTTCCGCATTGTTAGGCTTACCTAGTCATAGGGACTAGGTGCCGTCACGACATGTTCACGGAGGGCGAACTGGGGTCGTGACAAGTTGGTATCAGAGCTCTAGGTTCATAGGAGTCACAGATCACAAGCCGGTTTATTCGAGTCTCGTGGATCGGTGCGGAGACGTCTGTACTTATCTGCGAGAGGCTATGTAACCGTTAGGAAAATTCCACTTCATTTGATTTCCCTGTCGTGCGAGATTTTTGACATCCACAATCCTAAACCTCTGTCTTCTACTCTCTCACAGATGGTGAGGACACGTACTACCCGAGGTGATCAGGCACCCGCGCCCCCTGCTGCAGCCGTCGGAGGTCGGGGCCGAGATAGAGTTCGAGGACGCGCACGTGGTGCAGCGAGACCACCTGCGCGAGCTGCCGCCGAGGTACCACCAGCAGATCCAGCCGGAGTCCAGGCACCTGACACGCCTACTGCTACTACTACTCCAGCCCTTTAGGAGACTTTGGCACAGTTCATGAGTATGTATACCACCTTGGCTCAGGCAGGATTGTTTCCCCTTGCTGCAGCCACATCCCAGGTCGGGGGAGGAGCACAGACTCCCGCCGCCCGCACTCCTGAGCAGCAAGCACATGTTGAGCAGGTCCCAGAGATTATTCCCGCGCCGCCTATGACACCAGTTCAGCCTGAGGGCATGGCAGCGGCTTCCGAGCAGGAGCAGATAAGACTAGAGAGGTTCAAGAAGTTTGATCCTCCGGTGTTCAGTGGATTAGCATCAGACGATGCCTTAGGGTTTCTTGATGAGTGTTACCGTATTCTCCGTACTATGGGTATCTCTGGATCGAGCGGGGTTTCTTTTACTACTTTTCAGCTTCGAGGAGCCGCCTATGATTGGTGGCGCACCTATGAGTTAGACAGCCCAGACGAGGCAGCTTCACTGACTTGGACCCAGTTTTCAGATATGTTTCTGAGAGAGTTTGTTCCTCAGAGCCTCAGGGATGCATGGCGCGCGGAGTTTGAGCATTTGCGTCAGGGTGCTATGACCATCTCGGAGTATGCTGTCCGTTACACCAGTTTGGCTAGACATGCCTCAGCCTTGGTTTCTACTGTTCGCAAGAAGGTTCACCGGTTTATTGAGGGGCTTATTCCTAGCATCAGGTCCAGCATGGCCCGTGAGTTGGAGATGGATATTGCGTATCAGCAGGTGGTGAACATTGCTAGGAGAATAGAGGGTATGCATGCTAGAGAGAGAGAGAGAGCAGGCAGGGTCATGAGAGAGAGAGCAGACGAGATCAAGAGAGAGAGTTTGAGGAGGCGAGGAGTCCTCGTAGACCGAGGAGATATACTGGTCCTTATTTTGGAGGCAGGGTGCGTCATGGTAGAGGTTTTGCGGGTCAGCCAGTTCAGTTCGCGTTTCAGGCTTTGCATGGTGACTCAGGTGTTCATGGGTCTCGGAGTACCCGTATCGCACAGTTCCCACCACCTCGTCAGCAGAGAGGGTGCTTTGAGTGTGGAGATTCTAGCCACATGGTGAGAGATTGTCCCAGACTTCGGACCGATGTGTCACAGCGAGGTATTCAGGCTGGTAGAGAGCGCCCAAGAGGGGGAGGACTGGCTCGTTGATGGGTTTCATATAGTAGGTTTGAGGCTGGTGCGCCAGCTAATGTCACTCATGTACGAATTCAGTTTGTTATAGAGGGGCACTATCTGTAGTTCCTCACAGTTCTGCTTATTGGAGCGAGTCTCCTTGTTTGTTGTTCCATTTATGGGAGCGTTTCATGATTTGTACTCTGTTACGTGATTATTCTATTGGGAGGTTCTATGAGTGATAGCCGTGTCTATCGTCCGTTTCTAGCTGTTGTCGAGAGTTATGAGGCTAGCAGTAAATTCATGTTGTCTGTTCCGGTAGGTTTGATGTGGTCTCTAAGTATTCTTGGTTACGAGCTGTGATCTCTATGCTCCACTGGTGTGGGAGCCAGACTGTGTTGTAATTTGTAGATGGAATTGATCTAGTGAGAGTCTCTGGATGGGTCGATAGGTTCCCTACTTGTGATTCAGTAATGAGGGCGGGACCCTCGTGATTTCAGGTGTTTTGATATGTTGAGACCGAGCTGTGTACTGCGGTGAGAGTTATATCAGTATTAAGATCCTTGTGAGTCTTTTATATGCTTTCATTCTTTCTTGTTAGATGTTTTTGTCGATTTGTGTTTTAGAAGAATTTGTGCTAGTTTGATTTGCTTGTTAGTTCTCTTATGTGTTTCCTTTCTCATATTCGGTCATTTCGTTCTATGCTTCTTGAGTTTTAGCTTGTGGGGTGTGTACCCGTTGGTGTTGGATGAGATTTGATTATTCGGCTGTTTTGTTATGCGGTTTTCGTGGTTATTGTATCATCGCCAGTGTTGTGGAGGTTTGAAGAGAGTTCCTGTTGAATATGAGGCTTATGGCCGGTACAGATTTGATCTCAGGCAAGTATTGCTATCAGAAATGTTATTATGGGCCTATGTGTGATGTGACATGTTGTGTGGTTGTACCCTGTGTGTGTTGGCTGGTATTGAAGTAGCTGGTTGAGACTGATACCGGATATGAATGTAGGATCGGGTCTTTTGGAAATGGATGGAAGGTAAGAATTCTGGCTTGTAAGCTTAGTGGTGTTGCTAGGAAGGCTAAATTTCAGTTGAGATGGTGTCGTCATGCTTAAGTGGATTGGGGTAACGTGGGATCACCCGCGGGTGTATGTTGGAAGTGCGCACTCAGTGACTTGAAGACTTCAGGTGTGTTCTCTATGCTCGTTCGAGGACGAACGAATGTTTAAGTGTGGGAGGATGTAACGACCCGATCGGTCGTTTTTAGAATTCACGCCCCGATCCCCTATTAACTGCTTCCTCTAAGTTCATTTCTGCTATTTTGGTTTGCTGGGACGTTCGGTGTTGAGTTTCGGAGAGTTTTGGGGCACTTAGTCCCTAAATGAGAGCTTAAGTGTTGAAAAATGGTCCGTAGTCAGAACTGTGGGAAGACGGCCTCGGAATGGAAATCCGACGGTTCCGTTAGCTCCGTTAGGTGATTTCGGGGTTGGGTGCGTGTTCAGAATGTATTTTGGAGGTTCCTAGCTAATTTAGACTTGAAATGCCGAAGTTTGAATTTTTGAAGTTTCCGGTCCGATAGTGAGTTTTTGATCCGAGGGCCGGGATGGAATTCCGGAAGTTGCAGTAGCTCCGTCATGCCATTTGGGACGTGTGTGCAAAATTTCAGGTCATTCGGACGTGTTTTGGTTAGGTTTTCGATCGAAAGCGTGTTTTGATGAAATTTGAAGTTCTTAGGCTCAAATCCTTGTTGAATTCGAGTTTCCGGCGTCGTTTTAGGTGGTTTAAGGATTGGCACAAGTTTGAATGCTGTTATAGGATATGTCCGTAGGTTTGGTTGAGGTCCCGGGGGCCTCGGGTGTGTTTCGGATGGGATACGGGTCATTTCCCCATGCTTTTGAACTGTTGTTGCTGCTTCTGGTACTCCTTCTTCGCGTTCGCGATATGGCCTTCGCGTTCGCGAAGGCTTATCTTGGCCACCTGGAAAATCCTTCTTCGCGTTCGCGTTTAGAGCCTCGCGTTCACGAAGCTCTGCCTCTCCCTTAACCGCGTTCGCAACTGCCATCCCGCGTTCGCGTAGTTATGTTGTCTCCCCTTCGGGTTCGCGTACAGATTCACGCGTTCGCGAAGGGCAGTCCTAGGGCCTTCAAATTCTTCTTCTTCGCATTCGCGGACGCGTTGTCACATTCGCGATGAGTAACTGAACACCTTCACTTTTCCTTCTTCGCGAACGCGATGCTTCTTCCGCGTTCGCGATGACCAATTTTCTGGGCAGACAGATTAAATTCCAATTTCGAGGGTTTCACCATTGTTATCACATTTTTTTGACTTCTAGAGCTCGGTTCTTGGCGATTTTTGAAGGGATTTTTACCTGGGCGACTTGGATAAGTGCTTCTCACGCGATTTAGACCAATTTCCATGAATCTCCTCTTAATTTCCTCCTTTAATTTCAGATTTTTAATGAAAAATGGGTAGAACTTCATAGACTGAATTATTGAGCTTTGAGGGGGTGTTTGACCTCCAATTTGGGAGATTTTTATATGGTTAGACTCGTGAGAGGACGAGGGTTCTGAAAATGTAAAAATTATCCGATTCCGAGACGTTGTCCTGAGGGGCATTTTGGTCATTTTGCCTAAATTCACGCTTTAGCTTTGAATTAAATAGTATAATCAGTTGCTTGAGATGTTATTTACAATGTGTGATTTAATTGAATAGATTTGGGCCATTTGGAGTCAAGTACTCGTGGCAAGAACGTGGTTGCTAGTTGATTTTAGCCGGTTCGAGGTAAGTATCTTGCCTAACCTTGTGTGGGGGACTTCCCCTTAGGATTTGAGTCTTCTTTATGGATTTTATTCCTTATGCGCGAGGTGACGAATGCGTGCTCGGATTTATTTGTGGAAAATTTGTCCCTTTTAGGCTCTTAGATCCTTGTAGTCACCAAATATGAAGTTGTTCTTGATACGATTGAGTTCCCTGTTATTAGCTTCACCTTTACATGTCTTACTTGGAATTTATTTGCCCTTTTTGGCTTATTCTTGTTACCTGATTGACTTTTACTTGTTTCACTGTAGACATTACCCTTCTATAGTTACATTATTATTCCTAACTGCTTGTCTTTATTTTAAAAGCGTTATTTCTATCTCTCGTGTAATTAATTGGTCTTAATTGGAAAGATGTTAGATATCCTATGTCTAGTTGATATTTCCTTAATTGTAATTATTTGGTTCATGTTAACTTCCTTGTTGTTAAACTTAGTGTTATGGAATCGTTGTTTCATATTATTTCTCCCTTGTTGAGTTGTTCTTATTGCGCTTAGTATTTCTCTGTTACGGTTATTCCTTGTGAGTTAGTTGTACCGTCTTTTGGTGAACGGAAATACCTGAGTTGATTCTCTTGCTTTGTTCCTGTATATATTGTCATTTGTTGTGTTGTACTTGAGACTGTGATGCACGAGGTTTCTGCTGTGTGGTTGTTGATACTGTGATACACGAGGTTTCTGCCGTGCGGTTGTTGATACTGTGATGCACGAGGTTTCTGCCGTGCGGCTATTGGTACTGTGATGCACGAGGTCTCTGCCGTGCGGTTGTTGTTGAAGGGTTGCACGAGGTCTTTGCCGTGCTATTGTTGCTATTGATGTGTTGCACATGCGGCGTAATAAGGCGGGATATGTTATATGCTTATATATGGGTTGCGCATGTGGCGAAATAAGGTGGGTACATTGTGATGCACGTGTGGCGAAATAAGGTGGTGCTTATTATATTATTCTTTGCACACGTGGCGAAATAAGGTGGGCTATGTCAGGGGTTGATTGTAGAGAATTATGACGGCCTGTGGAGGCATTCCTATTTGTTTAATAATGTGATTTGTGGGTTGCTTACCTGTATGAGCTTTACCGCTTGGTAGTTGTGAGGAAACATCGTACGTGCGGTCCGTTCTCCTTTTTCATGTTGCTAGTTGGTAAATATTCTTATTAAAAGCACTTGCACAAGCATACGCGTAATTGGACATCCCCATTAGAAGTGAATTCCTTCTGATCCTACTAAGGGTGGAGATACGCCTTCGTTATCCATTATATATGTGAGAGTGGCCCTAATTGGCCAGTTGGTTGTCAGTATGAATGTGAGATTGATGAGGCACAGGGTGCCAAGTGATAGATTTCAGATGCTGGGTTTTTCGTGAGTTGTGGTTTGTCCGAGATTATGATAAAATTGTGGAAGGAGTTGAATAAGACCTTATGTGATCATCATTGTAGGATATGAGTTATTGACTTGTTTTCCCCTTGCCGTGTTGTGACCTTAGGATTTGGATTAAGATTCTGCCGTCATTTCGTATCATTATTTATTAGTCTTGTTGTTACTTGTTTCCCTTTTCCCTTATCGTGAATTGTAGCACTTGTAGTCATTCATGCAGTCTTTACATGTTATACATCGTTTCCATTATTCCTATGATTATACTGTTTATTTGACCGGTAGGTGCCTTGACTGTTCCTCGTCACTAATCCACCGAGGTTAGTCTTGATACTTACTGGGCACCGCCGTGGTGTGCTCATGCTACTCTTCTGCACATTTTTGTTGTGCAGATACAGGTACTCCCACTCAGTTCTGTCAGCCTTGGAAGGAGGCGTATCGGTAGAGACTTCGAGGTATATCTGCTACGTCCACAGACCGAGGAGTCCCTTGCAGCTTTCAGTAATAAGTATAGCTTTTTCAGTATTTCTCTCTTATATAGATATTCTTGAGTCAGAGCCTCTTATGTATCCCTTAGCTTGTGATTTGTGAGTTTTCGGGTTTTGGGAATGTTGTTAGCTTCGAGAATTGTTGTGGTATGTGCCGAGCGGCACCTTAAACACCGTTTTATTTTTCTAGTTCAGTTTTATTTACTTTCTTCCGCAATTATGGTTTATCTTCCGCATTGTTAGGCTTACCTAGTCGTAGGGACTAGGTGTCATCACGACATGTTCACGGAGGGCGAATGGGGTCGTGACACATCTCTTCCTGTATGGGAACTGACATCAAATGTTTTAAGAATCACCTTAGCAACTCTTTTCCCAGTTGGTTCATCAATCATAGCAACAAAAGTAGTACATTCAAAATAAGATGTATTTATTTATGAAATCGCTGAATCATCAGCTGTAAATTCAACAGGTCATATAGCGAACAACTACAGATGTTTCTAGAATACTCATAAGAGGAAAAGAAATAGAACCATAAATGATAGAAATTCTGCATTGAGTTTAAAAGAATATTTGTATAAGTTTACAAAGAATCTAAACCTGATTTTTGTACATGTGTAGTTCCAGGAAGTTCTCTTTCCAACTGCACAAGCAGAAAGTAGTTTCAACGTGAATACAAAGAGTATTCTTTCAAAATCTAACTGTGGAAAGCGGAATACCAGAAATTTATAACTGAATTTAAAAGTATATATGTAATAATCTACAAAGAATGTAGATTTAATTTTTTAATATATTGTAGTTGCAGAAGTCCTCTTTCCAACGGCNAAATTTGGACCTTAGATTTTTATTAGATATTAGTAGGTTTACTGAAAGTCTTCTTTCTTACGCGGCAGAAGTCAGAGCGTGATTTTGACGTGTCTGCACAGAGATATGAGTTTTTTAGCGAGGGCAGACAACGACTATAAAAAAGAGAATACCTGAAATGAACTTAATTCAAACACATATCTATATAAATCTATAAATAAGCATGTATCTGATCACCCTTGAAAGAAATAACATTAAATACGTACATACATATAGTTATTAAAAAATATAAGAAGAACATAGCTAATCCCGATTTGCAACTTAAAAAACAGAGAAGCAAAAAAAATTAGTAAGACTAAAAAACTGAATTTAAATACATGTTCATCTTATAGAACTAATTCAATCGAGAAACAACAACCACCCAGTATAATCCCACAAGTGGAATATGGCGAGGGTAGTATGTACGCAGCCTTACTCCTACCCTGGAAGGTCAAAGACACTATTTCCGATAGACCCTCGGCTAACAAAAAAAAAGGGAAATTAATACAGCTCGTTACATGTACATGACTATTTAAAGTGTTATTTTCAGTGTGTGTTTATCCTTAATATATGGCATCTACCTGACAAGTTTCTTTGCAGGCATTCTTACTATTCTAATTGGCTACATCATCTACCAAAATCCCAAAGTTAAATAAGCTGCATTGACAGTCCCTTCTAAATTCCTCAACATTGGAATGTGCACAAATGACTCCCAAATTGCGACACAATATCCACTAATGCTCCATAACCAGCTACTGCTGTGACCCCTGAAGGATGTAAAGAAATGGAAAAGAGTGACTGAGGAGCACATGGTATCTATGAAATAATATCTCCGTTCAGGTCAAAGCAACTAAGCAGGGGCTCCGATCCAACCGCTAAAACTTGATTATCATCAAATATTGCGTCCTGGATAGCAGCAGTGGTCGTGATCATGGGCGAAGCCACCTTTAGCAAAGGGTGGTCAATTGACCACCCTTCGCTGAAAAATTACGAAAAATTACACTGTGTATATAAGTAAAATATTGATATTAGGTATATAAAACTTATAATGAACACCCTTTGTCGGAATTTTTTTTTACTTCTTTAAAGTTTAAACACCCTTGAAAACATGGTGGAAAATTCCAAACAGATAAAGACTGGCCACTTCCACAAGCCAGCCAACTGTCACTTGCATCAAGAGTAATGCAACTGATATATCGAAAAAACTCCCTCGACTTCTTGTCCTTCTGTGGATCTATTATTTGGATACATTTACCAGTTCTGCAATCCCATATGCGTGCTGTCCCATCCTCTGAACCAGTTATAACCTGATTGTGAGAATTTCTCGCAACAATGCAATGCAAGTAGTCTGAATGTCCTTTCAAAACCATCCTTATTTCATTCTTCTCCACATCCCAGCAGTATGCACAAGAATCACCAGCAGCAGCAGCAAAAATGGATCCAGTCTGAGTATTAACAGCCATGCAATTATTCTCTGGAATTGGAGAAAGCGCACCCCCATGCAATTCAATCGAGAAAGTATTGTTAAAAAATGCACGAAGAACAGAACAACATATCCAAATTCGCAAATTAACTAACATAGAAGCAAAACGAATTAGTAAGACAAAAAAGTGATTTGTAATATCTTTTAATCTTGTAGAACCAAATCAAGAAAGTAGTTATAAAATTTTTATGAAGAACAGAACAACAAATCCAAATTTGCAACTTAAAAACAGAGAAGCAAAACGAATTACTAAGAAAAAAAAAGTGATTTTGAACATATTTTTAACTGTTCGTAGAACCAATTCAATCGCAAAAGTAGGGTTAAAAATGTACGAAGAATAGAGCAACCTATCGAGATTTGCAACTTAGAAAACAGAGAAGCAAAATAAATTAGTAAGACAACAAAATTGATTTTGAATACTTTTTCAGCTTGTAGAACCAATTCAATCGAGAAAGTTGTGTCTGAATTGTAACGACCTGGGACTTTCCACAGACGAACAACCATTACTTTCAACTTCTATTGCATTTTCGAAATTGTTATATCCTTGATGAAATCACTGTGAGTAGCCATAATTGTCAGAATCCCTATGCTTTGTTGAATTTTTTATATACGTAGAATATCAGTGGAAGAAATAGAAGTGGGCATAGTTAGTTTTGAGCAGTTTCGGATGGTTACTGATCGTGATTAGGTTTATTTAGGGTAGATTTAGATAAAATCTAAAAATTTAGAGTGTGATATAAATCTGAATATTTTATTAACAATGAACTAAAAAACGTTTGTATTCACGTTCACACATAGATACAGTTACTTGTTTTAAATAAAAAAAATCTGAAATATTTAGTTAACAAAAGTAAAATATTGAATTTTGTAGGATATTTTTTCCCCAAAACAGAGGTATAGTAGGATGCTTCTTACGTTTTGCTTCTTTAAAGAGAAAAAATAACTGACATTTTTAATTAACAAAAGTAGTTTGTGAGAGATTTTTTTCCAAATAATATTTTAGTTCCTATTTTTTTGGAGCTATGTCCTAAAGTGCTAGATGTCTTATTTTTATACTGTCACTTGTCAAAAAAGGGGCTTATGCCTCTCCTTTTATTAATAGATAGATTAGTATTCTACTGCAATTAATTGGAAGGAACCCAAAAAAAAAAAAAAGAGCAAGAAAACGAAGAACAAAAATCTATAAAGTATCATATTCTCTAAATAAACCCTAAACCCTAAATCATAAATTATAATTGTCAAGGACCATTGGCGATCGAACTCAAAAAGAGGGTTCGATGAAGTACTTGCCTTAGTTAATTTGCACATCACAATTGAAAAGAAAAAGTTATGAGTCATATAAGGATGAATTTCGAATTCAACTATGATAAACCTCAAGGAAATAAAATCATAAGATTTAAAATTCTTGAGGTGGTTCAAAAAGACCGAATTAAAACGGACAATATCTTAATAGCTAGGTCTGTACGGTAACAATTTCAAGTAAAAAAAATCTTCAAAGCAATCTGTTACTATATCTGCTCAAAATCTGTTGCTAATGATGCATTATTCTCTAACAAACATTCTCAAAGTCTACTTGTGCATGCATATTAGCAGAGGCAGACCTATACTTGTAGAAGAGCGCCAGAGGAGTTACCAGACTCCGTTAATTTTGATAAAAATTCTGAATATCTAAGTGTATATATATTGAAAACAATCATTTATTTTACTTGGAATCTTTAAGATTAAAAGTCCTGGAGGCACTGATTGAGCAGTTCGCTCATATGCCCCGTCACCTTTAGATCCCGGGCCCACCTCTGCATACTAGGACAAATTTGCCTATAGAACGTCCAGTCGTCCATAAACAATTTTTCCACAAAATTATTATTTTCACAAGTTTATATCACATTTCAAACTTGTCGTTTTGGAGCACTAGTTATTGAATATTAAGTTTAAGAACAAAAATCTCCGTCCAAACGCAACTTTAGTGTTGAAATATTCAACCTATACTACTATTGCATGATTATATTTTATTTGTGTCCTTGTAAACTATTAAAAACATCCGTCCAAATGTAACTTTAGAGTTGAAATATTCTACAAATATACACTACTCTTCTCCACCACCAATGCTTGATTACATTTATTTGGGTCCTTGTAAACTACTATATGGCACATCTTGCTCTACTACTAAAATAGATTAAAATCTTAGCTGTATTTCTTTTTTTCCAATTACGCACTAATATTTTAAAGTTCAAAAAATACTATAACAATTTGTTACATGTAAATATGCTTCATATATGTTTTCAAACCAAATATATTTTACATTATTTGAACATGATTTATTTTTATTCTTATTCAGGTACATGATAGATAGTATTTATTTTTGTTGCCAAAAAGCTAAAATTAAATAAGGAAAGTAAGCGTAATATTTCACCGAAAAAGTTAGTCTAACAAAGTCAAACTTGGAGAAAACGCTAGTTTGATACAAATGACTAAAAGGAATTTCGAACTTGTGACTTACTTTAGTGAGATCATATAAATACATCATGTCACATGTCACAAATAGAGTTTTGATCACTCCCACCATTCACTTTTACTTCTCCATTATACTAGAAATATGTTTTCACTTTTACATGTCTACTATACTAAATCAAGAGAAAGATAATCTTTTTTTTTTTATTTTTTATTTTACCCTTATCATTAACTACTCATTTCCCAAGACTTTCGGAAATGCTATTATTATTACGGGTAAATTTTAAAATACATATTTTATTTATAATTTCTTAAAGGATGTGAAAAGTTCAAAATGGTCAATTAAAAGTGCACGGAGTAGGGTTGTGCACGGATCGGATCGAATCGGATTTAGCATATTTCGGATTCGGATTTCGGATTTCGAATTCTAGAAAATGCAATCCGAACCGATCCGAATTATATCGGATCGGGTCGAATTTTAAAGTTTGGATCGGATCGGATTTCGGATCGGATTATTATGCCTCAAAGTTGCAAACTAATATGTATATTTCTTTATAAAAGAGGCAATACATTAAGAAAAATTCATGTTTATGCACTTATGAGAGTACTATGGTGCCAATATAGCTAAATCAGCAATTGTAAAGGTAATAGCTTGGAGGAAGATGTACAGGAGTACTGAGTATCCGAAATTAAAGTGTAGTACTTATACATGCCCTAATAATTTCGAATTTCGGATCGGATCGGATTAAAATATACCAATCTGAATCCGATCCGAAATTCGAAATTTTAATAAACACAATCCGAAATTCGATCCAATCCGAAATTAAATGGATCGGTTCGATTTCGGATATTCGATCCGAATGAACACGGAGGGTATATTTAACTTGCTATAAATCACTGTAAAAGAGCCACTTCGCAAATATTTTTGCCATTTTATCAACTCCTGCGCTCCAAAGTCAAGCACGGATAAGGAAATAACCTCTCATTTCTTCCCATCGTCAACATAAACTATTTGGGTTAAATCATAAATGGTGATATTTAACACTACTTGTCACACCTCTTTTTTTCCGAGGGATAGGGAGTTTTTTCAATTAAAGTAACGTTAATTGAAATGGGATTATTTATTAGATTTAGAGTCGCCACTTGGAATAATTTATGGTGTCCCAAGTCACCGGTTTAATTTAAATCCCAAATCGAGAAAATTTGACTCCGTTTAAAAGTATGCAAAAACAGAAGACCGGATAAGGAATTTTGTTAACCCGGGAGAAGGTGTTAGGCACTCTCGAATCCCGTAATTTTAGCACGGTCGCTCAATTGTTAATAATTGGCCTAATTATCTGACTTAATACGTATTTGAACATATTGTGCATTTTTACTTTTTAACCGCTTTTAATATCTATGAAATTTGTTTGAACAAGTCGCGATGGCGCGCACTCATTGTTTTATACACATCGCGAATCGTGTCACGTGAACTGCACCCACGACTCACAACATGTTTTTTTGTTATTATTATTCGAAGTTATGGTTGGGCCACATGAAATGCACACCCGAATTTAGATTTATGTATCGCAACTATGCCACGGGAACTGTACCCGTAGTCACGAGGATTTATTTATTAATCGCGCCTAAAGCAAGCTACGATGTTCATATTTTGTTTATCCCCCCATGTTTGAGATTATTGTGAGGCCATGAGTTATGAAAGCCAATTGTGGATGAAGTGTGAAATTTAATTAAAGAGAATTAGCATGATCACTGATATATCTAAGTTGTTGGAAGCATTTGACAAATAAAGAAAACAAAAGAAGACTAAATAAAAAAACCGGTCCAATTCATGCTCATGTTTTGTTTTTATTTTTATTAGGCCGAGCCTGATATCTAAAGCATGCAAACAGTCCAATCACTAATGAGCTCGGCCTTTCCACCACTCCCCACGACCCAATAACCATTCGTACTTAGATGCTTGATTTCAAATTGCTACATGTGCATTTTAGGAATAAGAGCATTTCAACAGTCAAACGTCAACTAAATGATTCTAAAGAGAACCAACAAGCCAGGTGGAGTAACAAATTCACATACTTATACTTAAGGGAAACAGGTGGAGATTTCAGAAGATTTGGACTATGGAAAACGGCTAGATGCAGCAACGTACACTTGATACCTTTACAAATATGCGCAATGAACACAGAATCGCATGCAAGTTGTAGAAAAATCAGTCGAACTGTATTAACCATAGATCTTATACTTTTGCGTCAACACCAAACATCTAACAAGAAATCTATTTCTAAACTCAAAATGGGCGAGAATCTGATCTATCCTTCAACAACCTTAGCGACAGAATCTCAAAGACTAGAGCCTTAACAAGTCATTGCCATTAAAATGACGAGGGCAGCTTCAAACACTAAATCACCTTAACCTAGAATAGGAAGTTTGATTAAATAGGTTCCATATTCATGTATAAAGATCCCAAACAATCAGACACATTTGTTTGGACTTAATTTAGGTAGACAAAGCCCATCTTCATGAAACAGAAACTATAAACCTGTTGTCTCGAATCCCGACATAGGATCCATACACAAAATATAACCTATCGAGTATTTTTCACAAAAATGTAGACCAAAACATACGACCAACAGAGAGTCAAGTGCAGTCATATGAAGTTAAAAGAAACAGCCTCCAAACACTCCGTAAAGATCACAAACAATGACATCAATAATTCATGCCTAAAATGACTATGAAGATCAACCAAACTGATTTAAGCACAATGAGACATACCTCGAAATGTTAGAACGACTAAACTGATTAAATAAACACACAAAGAACATCTAGTGAGAATCTAAAAACTTAACCCTAACGAGTTGTACTCTGACCAGGCTTCGAAAAACTTCGAGATCACCGAGTTTCTCGGTAATCGAGGGGTCAAGAGCCTAATCAGGTCCCCAACTTAAAGCCAACAAAAACATGCCGAAACATTTATGAAAATTGCTAGCAAGCCGGTCACTTATTCATGATTCCTCTAATAACTATATGGTCATGCCGAATTCAAATCGAACATGTCAAAACATGAGCGTTCAGCTCCGAGGTAATATATTGAAATACAGAAACAAAGTCATGTAGGGTACAGAAACGCACTCGGATCCAACCATAGTTAATCCCTGCACTCAAAATTCAAGCACTCCTCAAATCTGTTAGACCTATGGCTCTGACCATACTGAGATTAACACCACAAGCAAGATAAGGGAAGGAATCAGAAAATGAACCTGAAATTGAGCCTTCGATTAAACTTCGGTTGTGAATATACAATGAGAAATCTGGCAACAAACTGAAATCGAACTGAAAAAGCAACAACGGCCGAAAATCGACACCTCGAACAGCAACGAACTCAATGACTTCTCAATGGAACTCCATTTTTCAACAAAAATCTAGATTGAAAAGAAGAGACGGAATATATATATATATATATATATATATATATATATATATATATATATATATATATATATATATATATATATATATTCGAATTTTTTAAAAAGTAATCGAAATAAAATAGAACGAAAGAACACTGACATATTTCTCTTTTTTTTTGTACTTTTCTTGTTCTTTAGCTAAACTAAAAAATCAAAATTGAAGATGAACAATTGAGAAGAAGAAGAACGCTTTCTAGAACCCTTGCTTTCCTCTCAAAAATGTTTTTCTCCAAAAAATCCTCCTTCAAAATTCTGAAAATTCCTAATATATAGCAACTCTAGAATCTTCTTCTCCTCCTTTCCTAGAAAACCGATCAAAACCCCTTCGGAGGCCAACACGTGATGAATGTAAGGATAGGATTAAACAAAATCGATCCGATGCCTCTCACTCATCCAACACACACCTTCTAGAGATTTCAGTCGCATGATTTTGTTCACAAACGCGCGAGTGAGATAAGGTGGGGTTAGAATGAGAATATTCTCTATCAGAGGTCGTTATGCGACGTGGAGAGGGAGATGAGGTGGAGGGGACCACGTGGGGGAGTGGGCTTGATTTTTCCGGCGGGTTTGGGTGTAGAAGCAGCGGCAGAGAAGGTAAGAGATGAGGGGTGGTGCGGCTCTAGGGTTCTTTGGAATTAGGGTTAATGGTTAGAATGTTGGGTTTATTTGGATATGGGGAAATGATTTTGTCCATAGGATCAGTGAGGATGGATGGTTGGAGATTAAAAGGGGGATTAGGGCGGATCTCAGGTGGATCCGATGGGTTAAAGGGGGAAAGGGAATGGGCTGGCCCAATATGGGGAATTTGAAGGAGCTCTTGGGCCACTGAAATGGTTGTGGCCCAACAGAACCAAACCAAGCTTTTCTTTCTTTTTCTCTTTTTCTTGATTTTAAATCCTAATAAAATTTATTAAAAACCTATATTAAGGCCTAAGCCAAATCTAATTTGTATAATTAAACTTAATTGTTTATTTCTACCATTTAAATGATTAATTAACTTAAAACAAATGAAATGAAATTACTAATTTGGAACTAAAAGCTAAAATATAATACCATTTAAATGATTAATAAACTTAAAACTAATGAAATGAAATTACTAATTTGGAACTAAAAGCTAAAATGTAAAAATGACCCATATTTTTCTTTTTGTGATTTTTTGGTTAATGATGCAATTAACTCATGTAATTAAATTCTAAATGCAATTAAACCTAAGATGCTATGCAACAAATTTTTAGACATTTTTGGTATTTTTTTCATAATTTTAAATATTAAATATGCAACTGAATGCAACCAACAATTAACTAAAAATTCTACGAAAATTAAAAATTAGAAAAATCTATTTTTTGTGAATTTTGTAGGAGTATTTTTAGTCGGGCAAAAACCACGTGCTCACAACTGCCCCTCTTTGCTCGGAAACACGAGGAGTTTTCGGGCAAAGATAAAGTGAGCAAGTACGAGCAACTTTTACCTGTTTCGAACTCCATGGGAAGCGTTTTGAAAACGTTTGACCGAACCTTGCTTCAAAGGTTGCCTAAATATCCTTAGCTATAAAGGAATCAGGCCACGTGTAGTTCAGAGGTAGGAAAAATGGAGAAAGATACCGAGGTGGGGAGTCAAGTGAAGTGCCGTCGAGGTTCCGGTATGCGGTTCCTGTCATTACATCTAAAATGAGAAATCAAATAAAGATTACTAGAAAACTACAAAATCCTATCTAATCTTCTATCTTGAATCTTCTTCGATCTTGTTATGCATCTTGAATTGTTGAGTTGCATTCTCAAGGCGAGTTTCTACTGCTTCGAGCTTGAATTGAAGTTTGAAAGTTTACCTTCTACTTCAGGCGGGCTCCTGATGTTAGGATTTGAAATGAACTTGAACTTGAAGTTGAACTTAAAGTAAACTTGAGCTTGAAATCAATTTCTGAAGTAAATATCCCACTTCTCCAGGTGGGTGCCTGATGTTCTTATCCGAACTTAAATTCAGCTTTGAAAGAAATACCCTCATTCTCTAGGTGGGCGCCTGCTACTGACTTGAAATTTGAAATAACTCTGAAAAGAATTCCCTCGTTTTCCAGGTGGGCGCCTACTACTAGCTTGAAACTTGAAATGAATTCCCTCATTCTCCAGGTGGGCGCCTGCTACTAACTTGAAGCTTGAAATGAATTCCCTCATTCACCAGGTGGGCGCCTGCTACTAACTTGAAACTTGAAATGAATTCCCTCATTCACCAGGTGGGCGCCTGCTACTAACTTGAATTTGAAATAAATTCCCTTCTACAGGCGAGTGCCTGTTACTAATTTAAAACTTGAAATGGATTCCCTCGTTCTCCAGGTGGGCGCCTGTGACTGACTTAAAACTTGAAATGAAATCCCTCGTTCTCCAGGTGGGCACCTGTTACTGGCTTGAACTTGAAATAAATTCCCTCGTTCTCCAGGTGGGCGCCTACCACTAACTTGAACTCGAAATAAATTCCCTCATTCTCCAGGTGTGCGCCTGCTAATGACTTGAACTTAAAATGAATTCCCTCATTCTCTAGGTGGGCGCTTGCTAATGACTTGAACTTGAAATAAATTCCCTCATTCTCAAGGTGGGCACCTACCAGTGACTTAAACTTGACATAAATTCCCTCATTCTCCAGGTGGGCGCCTGCTAATGACTTGAACTTGAAATGAAATTCCTCATTCTCCAGGTGGGCGCCTGCCAATGACTTGAACTCGAAATAAATTCCCTCATTCTCCAGGTGGGCGCCTGCTAATGACTTGAACTTGACATAAATTCCATCATTCTCCTGGTGGGCGCCTGCTAATGACTTGAACTTAAAATGAATTCCCTCATTCTCCAGGTGGGCGCCTGCTAATGACTTGAACTTGAAATGAATTCCCTCATTCTCCAGGTTGGCGCTTGCCAATGACTTGAACTTGGAACCTGCCAATGGCTTGAACTTGAAATAAATTCCCTCATTCTCCAGGTGGGCGCCTGGAAATGACCTGAACTTGAAATAAATTCCCTCGTTCTCTAGGTGGGCGCCTACCAATGACCTGAACTTGAAATAAATCCCCTCACGCCTCCTAATGACTTGAACTTGAAATGAATTCCCCCTGCCAATGACTTGAACTTGAAATAAATTCCCTCATTCTCCAGGTGGGCGCCTGCCATTGACCTGAACTTGAAATAAATTCCCTCATTCTCCAGGTGGGCATCTGCGAATGACTTAAACTTGAAATAAATTCCCTCATTCTCCAGGTGGGTGCCTGCCAATGACTTGAACTTGAAATAAATTCTCTCATTCTCCAGGTGGATGCCTGCCAATGACTTGAACTTGAAATAAATTCCCTCATTCTCCAGGTGGGCGTCTGCCAATGACTTGAACTTTAAATAAATTCCCTCATTTTTCAGGTGGGTGCCGGCCAATGACTTGAATTTGAAATAAATTTCCTCATTCTCCAGGTGGGCGCCTGCCAATGACTTGAACTTGAAATTAATTCCCTCATTTTCCAGGTGGGCGCCTGCCAATGACTTGAACTTGAAATTAATTCCCTCATTCTCCAGGTGGGCGCCTGCCAATGACTTGAACTTGAAATTAATTCCCTCATCTCCAGGTGGGCGCCTGCTAATGACTTGAACTTGAAATTAATTCCCTCATTCTCTAGGTGGGCGCCTGCCATCACAATAACATAGACAAAACAGAAAAAAAATTCTTCCCTAGTTTGTTCCAGGAACATTCATGAGTGTTAGTTGAATCCCATAATCCAGGAGGGTCCTGAAAAATTAAAAACTAGATCCCATTATCCAGGCGGGTCCTAAAGACTAAAATTAAATTTCATCTTAAGAGTGAAAACTTAAAAGCTAAATCCTATTTCCTAAAGGTAAAACTTAAAACTAAATCTCACTATCTAGGAGGGCCCTAAAAACTTAAACTAAATCTCATTATCCAGGAGGGTCCTGAAAACTTAAAACTGGACTTCCCTGTAACATGCTTTCCTCATAGAGGATTCTTGCAAACAAAATTTCTTGCCCCTATTTCAAACAAAGAAAATCCCGTCAGTTTGAAAATGGTGGTTAGTTTGTGGCATCCTTGCTGAATGTGTCTGCTTCTTCTAATGTCATGCTGTATTTGATTAGCTGCTACGGGCAAACAAAGAATTGTTTGACCTTCTGATCGAATCTTGACCACAAAAACCTTTGAGTCCGAATCCCTTACACTCAACTTGTTGTATGACATTTTTTTTTGACAATTGTTGGACCCTTGCATTTCCTCAAAATTCACGAATCACTTGACCACCTGAACTTCAATTACCACCACATTGCTCATTCTGAATCATGTCACTTGTGATATGCTTGCCCGAATTTCGCTTGGTGCAATTAAAAAAATTGGTAATGGGCTTTGAAGTCCTTTCTTGCTTGTTTAACAAAGACTAACTTGACAGAGACTTAGAAAAATAAACCTAAAAGAAACAAAGCGAAGTGACTTCGAGAATTCAGAATAAAGAGGAAAATTTTGAACGAAGATGACTATTTGAAGAAGAATGGAAAAGAGACTTATCTGAGTGAAACAACTGGCTCCAATGATCATGACATGAATTTCGGATTGATCAGCCTAATCCATCCAACTAATCACATTTCAGTTCATGCCATGTCTTCATACTTTATAAACCGGAATTTTCATAATCCAATTTCTCTATGAAGTCACGAACCTCATTCAGCTTGTAGTGCCCCAAAGGGTTTTTACCAACAAACATCTCTCATTTGTTCATCTCTTAGCTCACCGTCGCCTTACGTTGCCCACGAGGGTTTTAACCAATAAGACTCTCTCATTTTAAGTTTTCTCTCAACTCTCCATCGCCTTACAGTGCCCGTGAGGGTTTTTACCTATAAGACTCTCTCAATTTATTCATCTTTCCTTGTGCCCATGAACAGAGTGTTACCCATGATGTGAATCATACCTCTATCTTGCTTGACTTGGCATCCTCAAAGTTGATCGGAAGGTCTTTCTTTGGACCATATGTAAGCTTTTGGACTGAGTTAGAAACAAAGGGCAGCATGCAGGCTCAAAACAACTTAAGATGAAGGGTTCAAAATTGCAACTTTTGGAATCAGATCTTTTGCAACACCAAAACTTCTGCCCCAGTCTCTTTGAATCTGGGGAATTTTGGATTTTTATTTTGATGGGACCAAACCTCGGAGTAAGGCTACCTACATATCTTTAAAAGGAATCAGGTCGAACGTAGTTAAAAAAAACAAAATTTGTTTTGTTTTTGTTACTTTTTTCTTTTGCTTTTCTTTTTCTTTTTCTTCTTTCTTTTCTCTTATCTTTCTTTTGCTTTTTTCTTCTTTTTCTTTTTTTCTTTTCTTTTCTCTCTTTTTTTTCTTCTTTTCTTTCCTTTTCTTTTCTATTTCTAACTCTACTTCGATTCCAAAAGAGGGGTATGAAAGAAAATAAATAAGGCTCAAAAGGGGTAACAAAGGATAAAAGTGTTTGGGTAGCAGAATAAAATGCCTTCATCATTCCAATCTTTGAAATATGCCAAATACAAATAACGCAATTGAATACAAACAAAGAAATCATACATAATATCTCTTGACTGCATCAGAATTGATAGCCATATCTACACATTTGCCTTCTATATTTGTTAAATACTAAGCACCATTTGGCAACACTCTTGTCACAATGAATGGCCCCTGCCAATTTGGGATGAACTTGCCTTTAGCTTCAGCCTGATGTGGAAGGATGTGTCTAATACCAGCTGGCCCACTTTGAATTTCCGGGGACGCACCTTCTTGTTGTATGCTCTTGCCATTCTCTTCTGATATAATTGACCATGACATACTGCTGCCAATCTTTTCTCATCAATCAAACTCAAAATCTCTAGCCGGGTTTTGACCCACTCATCATCATCAGTTTCAGCTTCAGCAACGATCCGAAGGGATAGAGTCTCAACATCCATAGGTATAAGTGCCTCAGTTCCATATACCAGCAAATAAGAAGTTGCACCTACTAAAGTACGGAGAGTAGTGCGGTGACCTAGTAAAGCAAAAGGCAACTTTTCATGCCATTGCCTAGAACCTTACACCATCTTACGTAGTATCTTCTTTATGTTATAGTTAGCCGCCTCAACAGCTCCGTTTGTCTTGGGACGATACGGGGTGGAGTTTCGATGCATGATCTTAAACTGTTGGTATACCTCTTTCATCAAATGACTGTTGAGATTAGCAGCATTGTCTGTGATGATCACCTTAGGAATTCTGAATCGGCAAATGATATTTGAATGAACAAAATCTACCACTACCTTCTTTGTCACCGACTTGAATGTTACGGCTTCGACACACTTGGTAAAGTAATCAATGGCCACCAGAATAAACCTATGTCCATTTGATGCTGCCGGCTCAATTGGTCCGATGATATCCATCCCCCAAGCAACAAAGGGCCAAGACGCTGACTTTGTGTGCAACTCAGATGGCAGAGAATGAATCAAATCACCGTGCACCTGGCATTGATCACACTTTCAAACAAAGCTGATGCAATCTCGTTCCATGGTGAGCCAATAATAACCTGCTCAAAGAATCATCTTTGCAAAGACATACCCGCTCATATGTGGCCCGCAAACTCCGAAATGAACTTCGGCCATGATAGTCGAAGCTTGTTTAGCATCTATGCACCTCAGTAGTCC
This sequence comes from Nicotiana attenuata, assembly GCF_001879085.1. Taxonomy (NCBI): domain Eukaryota; kingdom Viridiplantae; phylum Streptophyta; class Magnoliopsida; order Solanales; family Solanaceae; genus Nicotiana; species Nicotiana attenuata. The sequence goes on along the minus strand of NC_031997.1, from coordinate 6,499,231 downwards.
AAGATCTGGAGTCCTCTTGTACAAGATTCCCCCGCTCAAGAAAAATCCACTAGCCAGACGTCGAATGGTTCTCTTTTGATCACCTGTGGCATGCACCGGATATACCCCCGACTTGTTGTATTCCTTGATATCATGGAACCAAGGTTCACCATCAAGTTCCTCTTCAACCATATTACAATAGGCATGCTGATCACGAACTTGAATATGCAGAGGGTCGACGTAAGTCTAATCTGGATGGTGTAATATTGATGCTGGAGTAGCCAAGGCATCGACAACCTCATTATAAATCCTGGGAATACCCCTAAATTCTACTGACCTGAATCATTGAGAAAGATCATGCAGACATTGTCAATACGGTATGAGCTTCAAATCCCGAGTCTTCCATTCTCCCTGAATCTGGTGAACCAACAAATCTAAATCTCCCAAAACCAGTATTTCATGAACTCCCATGTCTACAGCTAGCCTCAAACCCAGAATGTATGCTTTATACTCAGCCATGTTGTTGGTGCAATAGAATCGAAGTTGAGCTGTTACGGGTAGTGATGCCCTGTTTCAGAAATGAGCACAGCTCCTATTCCGACACCTTTCATGTTAGCAGATCCATCAAAGAATTGTTTCCAACCTGGCTTTTCATTATAACCAACCTCGTGAACACACATCACTTCTTCATCAGGAAAATAAGTCTTCAGTGGCTCATATTCTTCATCCACTGGATTCTCGGCCAAACGATGGCCAAGGCTTGGGCTTTCATCGCGGTCCGAGTTACATAGATAATGTCAAACTCTGTGCAAAAAATCTACCACTTCGCAAGTCTTCCTGTGGGCATAGGCTTCTGAAAGATATACTTTAGAGGATCCATATGAGAAATAAGGTAAGTAGTGTAGGACGACATATAATGCTTCAACTTTGTGCCACCCAAGTCAGGGCATAACATGTACTTTCAAGAAGAGTATACTGAACCTCATAAGGAGTGAACTTCTTACTGAGATGATAGATGGCTTGCTCCTTCTTTCCCGTGATATCATGTTGACCGAACACACAACCAAAAGAATTATCCAGGACGGTCAAATAGAGAATTAAAGGTCTCCCAGGCTCCGGCGGGACTAGCACAGGTGGTTTGATAGGTACCTCTTGATTTTATCAAATGCTTTTTGACACTCGTCAGTCCACTTAACCGCATCATTCTTTTTCAGCAACTTAAAGATGGGCTCACAAGTTGTCATGAGTTGAGCAATAAACCTGTTGATGTAGTTTAAACGTCCGAGCAGGCTCATCACCTCGGTTTTATTCTTTGGCGGTGGTAGTTCTTGGATGGCTTTGATCTTCAACGGATCCAACTCAATACCGCATCGATTGACTATGAACCCCAACAGTTTCTCGGACAGAACACCAAATGCACATTTTGCCGAATTAAGCTTGACATTGTACCTGCGGAGCCTTTGGAAAAACTTTCTCAAGTCCCCAACATAGTCGGACTGCTTCTTTGACTTTATGATTACATCATCCACATAAACCTCAATCTCCTTGTGTATCATGTCATGAAATATGGTACTTATTGCCCTCATATAAGTTGCCCCGGCATTCTTCAAACCAAATGTCATTACCCGGTAACAATATGTCCCCTATGGTGTGATGAACGCTATCTTTTCTGCATCTTCCTCATCCATCAGGATCTGGTAATAGCTTGCGTAATAATCCACAAAAGAACCGATCTCATGCTTGACACAATTATCTATCAGAATGTGAATGTTCGGCAATGGAAAGTTATCTTTGGGCTCGCCTTGTTGAGATCACGATAATCAACGCATACCCTGGTCTTACCATCCTTCTTTGGTGCCGGCACAACATTAGCTAATCAAGTGTGATATTGAGTGACCCGAATGACTTTTTCCCCAAGTTGCTTTGTGATTTCTTCTTTAATCTTCACACTCATGTCAGTCTTGAACTTTCTTTAACTTTTGCTTGACATGAGGGAATGCAGGATCAGTTGGCAATGTGTGAACTACCAAATCAGTACTTAAGCCCGGCATGTACGCATACGACCATGCAAATACATCTTTGTATTCAAACAGTGCTTTGATTATTTCTTCTTTGGTTTGCGGTTCCAGATGCACACTTATCTTGGTTTCCATGACATTATCCTGATCACCCAAATTGATTGCTTTAGTTTCATTCAAATTAGGCTTGGGTTTTTCTTTAATGTGGTTTAGTTCTTTACTGATTTCCTCAAATGATGCTTCTTCATCATAATCTTTTTCATCATCGCACTCTACTTCTTGGATTATTATTTCAGAATTAGATCGGCTTCTAAGACTTGGCTGAAAATTTCTCATGTATGTCATGTCATTGAAACCAGCATAAAATGAACTATACAAAGAAAAATGAAAATGAAACGCTATCAGGAATAATGGAAAACGGGAAATTGTATTTCATTGAAAATAAAAGGATAGAAGGGTTTGTGCATCAAAACAAGCAAAAAATAAAAATCTGGATTACAACCCTGGAATAACCCAGATAACAGAAGGGAAAACAAAGCAAACTACCAAAACTCCTTCCGGGTGGGGAGAGGAGTAGCTTTCCAATTTCTAAGCTTCACATTCGGCCCACTGAGCTGCACATCTGCGTTACTGGAACCTTCCCCAATTTCCACCATGTTAACCTCATCAAACAGACTCTGGAACCTTTTGATCAGCTCTTCGTCAAAGTTGACCCAGGTTTCGGGACTGATGATATTGAACGTTTTGCTGCCCCTAGCTTGACAAAAGACTTGGAGATGTGTGGAACGGGCTTAGGGAGTGACCATACTTTCCGTTTCAAACTTTTATCCCTTTTCATGTCCTTCTCTATGGGCGTGAATCCCAAACCAAATGTACTGAAACTTTCACGTGGACATACTGGATGCACAATACCCTGTAGAGATGATCCCAGGCCTTTACCCGGCACAAAACCATTCTTCAACATTTCAGTTGCTACCATGACAGACGCGGAGGGTAGTTTTGGACCTGGAATGCATTATCCCTTGAATCTTCTCAACAGACACCGTTTCAAAAGTTTGGTAGACCCAAGGCTCTTTATCTTCTTCAACTTCAATAAACGAAACAATTGTGTCGTTGTAAGCAGATAAGTTCTCATCACCGTGCACAACTATTTCCTACCTGTCCCATTCGAACTTTACCATTTGATGTAGAGAAGACGGAACTGCCTTAGCAGCATGTATCCAGGGCCCTCCCAACAACAGATTGTAGGAGACAGCCATATCTAACACTTGAAATTCCATAGTGAACTCAACTGGCCCTATTGACAATTCGAGCATTATATAACCAACAAAATCTTTCCCTCCTCCATCGAAGCCTCGAACACATACATTGTTCATGTGGATTCTTTCTGTGCCGATCTTCAACTTTTGCAGAGTGGATATGGGGCATATATTTGCACTAGAGCCGTTATCAACCAGCACCCTTGAGACAACAGAATCCTCGCACTTCACTGTGAGATAAAGAGCTCGGTTGTGTTCTGTACCCTCCATAGGAAGTTCATCATCTAAGAAAGTGATCCTGTTTACTTCGATGATCTTGTTAGCAATCTTTTCCAAATAATTCACCGTGATCTTATCAGGAACATGTGCCTCATTCAAAACCTTCATCAGGGCTCTGCGGTGTTCATTTGAATGTATTAGCAAAGACAAAAGAGAAATCTGAGCTGGTGTTTTCCTTAACTGCTCCACAATAAAATAGTCTTGCACTTTCATCTTTTTCAGCAACTCCTCAGCCTCTTCTTCGGTGACCGGCTTCTTTACTGGGATTTGGCTATCTTTTTTTTTCGGCATAGATCATTCTGACTTCATTTCATAAAAAAAAACTGTTCTTACAAAACCAGGTTGATGTTGACCATCAACCTCCTAATCACTATTACAAATAGTTAAGCTACTACACTATCAAGCAAAAAATTTACAACTTATTCTAAGGGTACTTGTTCAATCTTTGCAAGGTTTGTTGCCATTTTCTGTTTGATCTTCCTTGTACGTGCACGTGTAGGGCTATCTCTTTACATATCTCATCCACCACATATCTGCCTTTGTTGAATCTAAGGGAATTTCTTTTACGCCAAATACAGTACACTACCATAGCAAAAGATGCAGTGGTAATAGCTGCCATACCATTTCTCCATTTAGCTGTATCACTGATCCAATTGACCTCTGTTTTCCAGCACCCATTTCTTGTTGTAATTCCCATCCACTTGAGTATTCTATCTCATACTATGCTTGTACTTGAGCATTCAAAGAAAAGGTGGTGAAAAGTTTCCACACTTTTAGCACAAAAAACACAATCTTGTGGCACTTGGATCCCAAACTTGAGTAGTCTGTCCACAGTGGCTAACCTTTGGTGGATTGCAACCATAAATGAAACTTGAACCTTGTGTGGACCTGTGTATGCATATGAATGCTCTTCTAGCTAACCTTGGGGAATTGAGGCAGCATCTGAATGTATGCCTTTTGAATTTGGAACCTGTCTTGCTTCACCATGTCTGCCAATGTTGTAGTAAGGCCGGCCTGCATTATGCTTACCTGCACCAAGTCTTTCTTTACTTCTATTATCTTCCTAACCACCCAAGCTGCTGCCTTAGGTGTGTCCATTGTATCAATACCCTTCTGTTTATGTAGTAGCAATGAGTCTATTTTATCCGTAATGCATCCTTCTTCATTGTCAGTGCCCATAACTGTTTCAGAATTGCTGCTTTGTTCCATAGCCTCATGTTGATGATGTTTAACCCCCTTGCTGCTTTAGGCTGATAGATCTTATCCCATGCTATTAGTGCTTTCCTAGATATGGAAGTTGCTCCAGTCCAAAGGAAAGTTCTGCAAATGGTTTCAATCATCTTCATAATCTTAGGTAATAAGAATATTTGAGCCCAGTAAGTCTGTATACCAAAGAGTACAGACTTAATAAGTTACACCCTTCCAGAATAAGATAACATCCTAGCTGACCAACATTTCACTCTCTCAGTGATCTTCTCCACCAGTGGCAAACATTGGTGAATATTCAGTTTCTTTGCAGACAAAGGGACTCCCAAATACTTAAAAGGAAGATACCCTCTGTATACCCTGTAAGATTAAGCAATGAGTCTTTGATGTTCTGGTGAACACCAGCAATATACACAGAGCTCTTGTCTGTGTTTGCCTGAAGGCCAGATGCAGCAGAAAATCTTTGAAAGGCTTCCTGCAATTTGGTTTCTGAGGTTATGTTTGACCTGCAAAACATTAATAAGTCATCAGCAAAACAAATATGAGTGACTCCCAGCTTTTGCATCTTGGATGGTATTTGAACTCCTTTGTGACTGATAGTTGGCTCATCTCCCTTTGTAAATACTCCATTGCAATGACAAATAGGTAAGGAGACATAGGGTCTCCTTGCCTAATACCTCTCTTGGCCTGGAAAGGTTTGGTAAGGCCACCATTGAGCACCAAAGAGTATGACACTGTTGAAACACACTCCATTACCCAATTGATGAACTTCTAAGGGAAACCAAGATCAATTAGCATACACCTAAGAAATTGCCACTGCCAATCCAATGAGTCATAGGCCTTTTTAGTGTCAACCTTAAGCACACATCTGGGAGATAAGCCTTTCCTATTATAGCCTTTAAACAGTTCATGGCTAAATAGGATGTTGTCAATGATACTCCTTCCCTCAATAAATGCAGATTGAGACTTCCCAATGATCACCTCTATTACTTTCTTTATTCTTCTAGTCAGGATCTTAGCAACAATCTTATACAATGTAGTGCAATAAGCTATAGGCCTGTAGTCCTTCACTGTAGTTGGAGCTGAGACTTTAGGGATCAATGTAATAGCAGTACAGTTCCATGCTGGCATCATTTTACCTGTGTGAAAGAAGTAAGACACAGCCTCATATATGTCCTGCTTCACAGCCTCCCATTGCTTGGTGAAAAACTCTATAGGATAACCATCCACTCTAGGGGCTTTATCCTTAGGCATATCCATGATTGCTTCATCAACCTCATCACAAGTTATGTCCCTTATTAGTTCCTGTTGATGTTGTAAAGTGAGACAGTTTCATGTTCTAATGACACTGGTATTAGGACATGACATTAATCCATTTGCATGCCCTACTAGCTGTGTGAAGAAATTAGTAAACTCCTTTTCCACAGCTTTTGGATTAGTAATCTTCATTCCTATGTCATTATATACAGATGTAATATTGTTCTTGCTGACCCTTATTTTCATCTGTGAATAGAAGTATTTAGAGTTAGAGTCACATGGTCAATCCATGTTGCTCTAGATTTCTGCCTCAATATCCTTTCTTCTATTGTACTCCATTTCTCCAGCTCACTCAGAGTCTTTCTCCTGCTCTATCAACAATTGATTAAAAGGATCAAGGACCATATTAGCTTGAACACATTCCAACCTCTGCCTAATTTGAGTCAGTCTTTGTTCATAGCTTACCATCTCCTTATTCAGTCCCTTAGCCTCATCTTTTAGTCTTTTTAGCTTCAGCCATATGGTAGTCATAGGATCCTATTCATTCTGCTGTTGCCATACTCTTTTCACCATAGGATTAAAGTCCTTATGGTCCATTGTTACCATGTATAACTTGAAAGGCTTTGGGTGGATAGTTCTTCTCTTCCATAATTGAACAACAATTGGGGAGTGATCAGAAACTCCAGGTTCTAGAAAGTCAATTTCCAGATGTCCATAGCTTTGAGTCCAGCTGAAATTGCCAAAAGCCCAATCAATTTTACTATATGCTATGTCATTTGCATTCTGTTTGTTGCACCAAGTAAAGAAGCATCCCTTTGTTCTTAGAGAGGTCAGCTGCATATTATCAATACATTACGTGAAGTCCTGTACCTCATTTGTTGTCACTGGTTGTCCTAGCCTGTCATCAGTGGTTAATACATTGTTGAAATCCCCACTGATAAGCCATGGTATTTGAATCTGACCACCTAGTATCTGCAAGTCATGCCATAGACTTAGCCTTTCCTGCAATTTATTCTTAGCATATACCATTGTCAATATGATCAGGGAGTTAGTTACTTGATCTTCTACTGAGCAATTAATGAATTGCTCATCATCTGGAGTATCTTAACTGTCAAGTGTGTCTTTCATAACAGCCAAATCCTTTCATTTATAGCTTTAGTGTAATTACAACAGTAGCCCCAGTCTTTAGCTACCTTGTTCACTATATTTGTTGCCTTTCTTTCCTTTACTCTAGTTTCTAGACACCCAAGGATTTTTATTTTATTCTTTTGCAGAAAGAGCCTTAACTCCTTCTGTTTATAGGGCTTATTCATCCCTCTTATATTCCAAGTGCACACAATCATGGTGGTTTATGGATAGGTTCAGTACCAGCCCCATCTCTTTGTGAAGTGCTTGGCCCACACTCTTCCAACTATTAGTAGTGATGGCCTCATCAGAATAAGACTGCTGTATTGATACAGAACTATGTTGACTCCTGCCCTCTTCATTTCTATTGATCACTTGTGTCACTTGTGTAGAGACATCTTCAGTTACCGCCTTTTGCTTACCCCTGCCTGCCTCTATTATTATGTTCTCTTCACCTTTCCCAACAAATACCTCTCCCTGCTCTTGTTGTTCCTTTGGCTTCCATTCCTGTATTGTTTACTTCTTTCTGCCTCTATTCCTTCTTTTTGGAGCCTTAAACTCAGTCTCTTCATAGTTTTAGTGCTTAGTCCTCCAACATTTAAAGTTGTCATGGCCAAAGTGTACACAATCACTGCAAAATTTTAGACTCCATTCATATAAGATTTCTTGCTACCTAGTTCCTGTTGTAGTAATAATCTCAATACTTCCCAACAGTGGTTTAGTGATATCAACCTTCACTAAGACTCTTGCATAAGAAATTTTGTTAAGGTCAGCCGTGAATCTGTCAGTATACATAGGATGTCCAATAGCACTAGCCATTTTACTCAGTGCATCAGCAGTCCAATATCCAACAGGTAGCTAGGGAAGTGTATCCACAATGGTATTGTTGTAATGCACTTAGGACCAAAATGAAAATCTCTTTCCCAATTCTGTAAAATAAAAGGCTTGTTGTGATACGAGTATGGACCTGCTTGCATTACTAGATCCCTTTCTTCATTTGTTGAGAATCTAAACACATAGTAGCCATCACTGTGGTACAGAATTTGAGGTTTTGAAACAAAATCCCAAACAAAATCAATATAAGCCTCCATAGATTTCTCATGCGGAGCATCACCTAGGACATAACCAATTAAGGTAGTCGCCCAATGGTCGTTCAATTCTCGCACATCTTCCTCAACAATTTGAATAACTATCTTACCATCTCGATGACTTGGTGGAACATATTCCAGTCTCATTCCCATCTAAGAATTGCGATTCTGCTGCCTAAGCTCCTTTGCATGTTGTTCCTACTCGTTTCCTCCTGCTTTTGTTCCTGCATGTTGTTCTAGATCTGGAGATGGTTGCACTGAAGAACCAGCTTCAGAGAACTGTAATCTTCGCGGAGCTGTTGGTAATTGGCCCTTACACATTTGAATTTCCTTCTCCTTCACTAGATCGATATTGTTCCATTGCTTATCACTGTTGCATTCATCTTTAGCATTTAGCTCACTTTCCTATCAAATTGGTTGGAATCGAGTAGGGAGGAAGCTACCAAATGTTAACGGAGTGAATGTTTGCATCCCTGAGGTCACTGGAGTTGCAGTATCATTCGCCGCTGCTGGTTGTTTACGCCTTCTAGCCATCGACGGTGCAAGTTAGCCTCCCTTGGCTTAACGTGCACCGAGAGAGACATTAGGCCGTTATATTTGGCTATCCTTGAATGGCTTGGATTTCCTCAATTCCTCTGGGGTAAAACATCTCCCAGAACGAGTCAGTCCTCCTGTTTCATTGACTTCTTCCTCTACTTCTTTCCCTTTATATGTCACTATCACCTGTTTGTCATTCCACGGGACAGCCTTTGTATCTACAATTGGCAACTGCGTCACTGGCTTAATAACAACAGGGGTGGTACGAGCCTCCTTCACGACTACCACAGGCTTGTTCTGGATCCCTGGCACGACCACTTCTAGCTTTTCCTGACTTGCTCCAACATCATCTGGAAGCCCTTTCACTACTAACACAGATGGCTTCACGTTGAGCTTGATTAGCTTCTCCGTCACCCTTTCAACTGTCAAGAAAGTTGCTTCTGTAGAATCTGGAGCCTTAACTGGATACTTTCAGTAGCACGAATCATCATGACGGACTTGGAACTTGGGCTCCTCATCCTTAAGAACTATTTCAATCATGTGCATCTCTGCATGGGTTGGCAAAGGATTTTGGTTGATGTTTGGTGCATCCGGGCTCTAGACTGTAATTTGATTTATATCAACGAGCTCTTGAATTTCCCTCTTCAGATACCAACATTTCTATGTGTCGTGCCCCGGGGCGTCAGAACAATATGCGCACCTCAGAGAATAATCATGGTTCTTTGGGGGTGGATTTGGTACCTTTGACTCAATCGGCCTCAAGACGTCCAATTGCCTCAACCTTTGAAACAAACTGGCATAGGACTCTCCAAGCGGGGTGAAAGTTTGTTTTTGCTGCTGCCTTTCTCTCCTATAATCCATCCTTGGTTGAAAGTTTGGACCAGTAGGGTTTCGGTAGGGTTGTATAGGTGGATAAGGATTTTGTGGAGTTGGAGAACGCCATTGGGGGTAAGGAAGGGGTTGAGCATATTACTGTGCATGGTGAACAAGGTATTGGGGTGGTCTGACTGAGTATTGAGGGTCTTGTGGTGGGAAATAATGCTGGGATGGATTATATGGAGCTTGGGAGTGGGCTTGGGGTTGGGGTCGAGGCTGAGTGTACTGGTGAGGTGAACCTCTCGGGCCACGCCATGATCCAGAGACAACCATAGCGACATCATCCTTCTTCTTTTTGCCTAACAAACTTCCTGTGCCACTTTGAATTTCCTGTGTGGTGGCTTTTATGGTAGAGTAGCTCATGATTTTGCTTGACTTGAGTCCCTCTTCCACCATTCCTCCCATCTTTACCACATCATTGAAGGATTTACCTATGGCCGAGATCAAATGGCCAAAGTAAGTAGGATCTAGGGCTTGAAGAAAGTACTTGACCATCTCATCTTCTTCCATCGGAGGATTGACTCGTGCAACTTGCTCTCTCCATCTGAACCCGTATTCCCTAAAACCTTCATTGGGTTTCTTCTCTATATTGGTCAAGGATAGGCGATCCGAGACAATGTATTTGTTGTACTGAAAGTGCCGAGCAAAGGCCTGAGCCAAATCGTCCCATGTGTACCACCTGTTGGCGTCCTGGCGGGAGTAACATTCCAGAGCTACACCGCTCAGACTCTGGCTGAAATATGCCATCAATAATTCGTCCTTCCCACCGGCACCTCTCATCTTATTGCAAAATCCTCTCAAATGGGCCACGGGATCTCCATGTCCATCGTACAGGTCAAACTTGGGCATCTTGAATCCAGCGGGCAATTGGACGTCAGGGAACAAACACAAGTCCTTGTAAGCCACACTTACATGGCTTCCTATCCCTTCCATATTTCTCAAAGATTTCTCTAAACTTTTCACTTTCCCGAATATCTCATCCTGCTCCACGTTCTTTGATGGTTTCTCAGTTTCAATAGGAGGTTCAAAGTGAGGGGTGTAGGAATAAGTATCCGTGACTTTGAAAGTTGGTTCTGGAGCATAATACTGGGTATCTAGAGCTTGGAATGCATGTTCACTAGAAGATCGGTGTAGGGTAGCTTGCAGAGGGGATACAAAAATAGGAGCAGATGTCGGAGCAAGGTATGCGATTGTTTTGGCTGGTGGAGCATGTAATGTTTGGGACGGGGTACCGGGGTAGTGGTGGTAAGGGGTAACGCCCGGTGCGTGCTGAGGGGAAAGATCAACGGTAGTGGGATCCTAGGCTTGTGACAGTGGTGTGATGAAAGCAAGATTTTCTGTGTACTTAGCAGGGAATGAAGGTGGAGAATGCCCCCTGATCCAAGCTTGATTCTTTTCTGCCATTTGATGCTTCAACCTGTGGACCTCCTCTTTTAATCAAGACTCAGATTCCACCATCTCTCTCGGTGGGTCAACAACACTTGTATCCGATAAGTAGGGATTTTGACCACTTTTTTGCTCTCTTTTACTTGCGTTTTAGCTCAAAAATGCTTAAAGGTATTCCCGAGAACTAATAATGTGCTTTCGTGCAGGAATATTAGGAAACGAGCCAAAGAAGTCAAAATCAACTCATAATAGAGTCAAAAGTGGAAAAGGACCAAAACAAGGTAAAAAGGCCCACAGTGCGGACCGCACAATACTGTGTGCGGCCGCAGGATAACGAAACATCACTGCCAGATGTCTTTCAGAGTATGCGGACCGCACAAATATTGTGCAGCCGCAAAAGAGGAGATTCAGAGTTAGTTTTTGGGCAGGATGAAGATATGCAGACCGCACCATAATTGTGCGACCGCAGGATGACAAGTACGGCCGCACTCACAATTATGCGGTCCACAGAAGAGAAGGATTAGAGAGCCATGTTCCAGTCCGGGTTCAAGTTTGCGACCGCACTCAGAATTATGTGGTCCGCACAATCAAATGAAGTGCGGCTGCATCCCACTTTTATCCGATGGCCCAGTTGACCAGTCAAGCTCAGAGTGCGGAACGCATATAGAATTGTGCGGCCGCACAACCTCCGCAGGGGTATTTTTGTCAGATGTTTTCAGCTTAGTATAAATAGAACCTTTTGTTATGTTTAGGTTAAGTTTTGTTTTGGAAGAGCACCTGCGCCATTTTTCTTTACTGTTTGAGTAATATTGTACTAGATTAGCTTCTAAACATTAGATTTTCTTTCCCTAATCAATTGTTATGCATTCTATCTTAATTTCTTCTTTAATTTCTGCATTTTTCATGGGTAGCTAAATTTTTAGTTAGAGTTGTGGCCCAACCCTAGTGTGGGTACTTAATGGGTGTTTGATTTAGGGCTTGTTTGTGATTGGGTTAGTGATATTTAGCCTAGTTCTTGCTTGAATTCAAGAATTAATGGTTGCAAACATTGATTCATGCCTTATTGACTTAGCCCTAAATCAAACACCCATTAAGTACCCACACTAGGGTTGGGCCGCAACCCTAGCTAGAAATTTAGCTACTCGTGAAAAATGCAGATATTAAAGAAGAAATTAAGATAGAATGCATAATAATTGATTAGGAAAAGAAAATCTAATGTTTAGAAGCTAATCTAGTACAATATTACTCAAAACAGTAAAGAAAAATGGCTCAGGTGCTCTTCCAAAACAAAACTTAACCTAAAAATGACAAAAAGTTCTATTTATACTAAGCTGAAAATATCTGACAAAAATGCCCCTGCGGAGGTTGTGCAGCTGCACAATTCTGTGTGTGGTCCGTACTCTGAGCTTGACTGGTCAACTGGGCCTTCTGCGGTCGCATAAAAGTGGGATGCGGCCGCACTTCATTTGATTGTGCGGACAGCACAATTCTGAGTGCGGCCGCACAGTTGAACCTGGACTGGAACATGGCTCTCTGATTCTTCTCTTCTGCGGACTACATAATTGTGAGTGCGGCCGCACTTGTCATCCTGCGGCCGCACAATTATGGCGTGGTCTGCATATCTTCAGACTTCCCAAAAACTAACTCTCTGAATCTCCTCTTCTGCGGCCGCATAATATTTGTGCAGTCCGCATACTCTGAAGGACATCTGACAGTGATGTTTCGTTGTCCTGCGGCCGCACACAGTATTGTGCGGTCCGCGCTGTGGGCCTTTTTACCTTGTTTTGGTCCTTGTCCACTTTTACTCCTTTATGAGTTAATTTTTACTTCTTTGGCTCGTTTCCCTATATTCCTGCATGAAAGCACATTTTATTAGTTCTCGGAAATACCTTTAAGCATTTTATAGCTAAAACGCAAGTAAAAGAGAGCAAATAAGCGGTCAAAATCCCTACTTATCAACTCCCCCAAACTTAAGCTTTTGCTTGTCCTCAAGCAACTAAGGCAATTCCCACCTCTACTAGAAAAAGGGATATTTCAGCTGACCTAAGGTGAATCAATCACATATCAATTGGGACCAACAATTACCCACAACACGTATGAATTATCAACAATGCAATGATTTGACTTTTTGAGTACAATAGTTCTAATGTGACACTAGAGCATCAAGAGTTGACTTTACTCGTCAAGGAAGCTCGCTCTTTCATGTAGATCATTGTGGATTCCAAACTCCTTCTCCTTTACTCTCCATTTGCAAATCTCACTTTAGAATGTAACACTCGAAGCAAGGATTGTGGAATGTTCGCTCATCTCTCTCAAAAGAATGTCACAAGTCCAGCTCTAAGTACCATAAGCTTGCCCCTTATGTAAATCACCACTAATGCAAGCTCACTCAACTTGAAATCATGTAGGGCTTTTTCGGGATGTAATGAACGCTTTTTTTTTGGATCAGGGTAGGTCTTGATAAAATAAAATGGGTCCATCTTTCCTTAAGCACTCCATTTTCTCATTTTGGCTCATACTTTGTCGACTCTTTGAGTCAAGCTCTTTTTCCTCGGGGGAACTAGAGAGACGTAACGTCACTCTTTCTTGGTCATGACATTCATTTTTCTCCTTTCCATTTACTCCATGCCTTTCATCATTGTTTTCTTTGAATCCCTTCAACTTTCTACCTTATTCCCTTTCTTTTTGGCATTTTTCTTTTTGTTCTTTCTTTCTTTTGTTTGCCTTCCCTTTCTTCATTTCTTTCTCTTCTTTGTACCTTTTATCACTTTCAAACTCCTCGTCTCTCCCCCAAACTTATGTTTTTGCCAATTGTTTCTCAAGAATGCTAAGGAAAGATCGGGTGCCAAGAGAGAGTCATTACAAAACGGATAAATGCTTGTAACGTGGTTATTGAAAGAAAAAGGGCTTAGGCTCAAATGGGTTGACTAGGGATATCACACTGGTAGGCTATGGAAGATTTCAAACTTCAAATCGGATAAAGGAGAGTCTACATTCATTTCTCAAGCCAAGCTACACATAGGATTTCGCCTAGAAAAACATCCGGGGCAAGTTCTAGACTATTAGCATTGGTACTTGGACTTGAAATTCAATACCTCACCTCTCACGCTGCTGGATTGCTAAAGAGAATGGAGTCGAGGGCCCACAACAACCCTAGTTAAGATTGAGAATCACAAATGGCTCGACTGAACCACTCGATGATTGTTTAAGTCAACACAAGAGTCAAAAGGTCACAACTAGAGCTATTTTCTGCCAACAACTTTGTTTTTAACCATAAGGCCATAGGTAAATGTGTTGGTACCAATTGAAGCACGCTTGAGACCACTTTTATTCATTACTCTTATATTTGCCTAAACGTAAAAGAAAATGGACTCAATCACTTAAGAAGGTTGTCACGCCATCCGCCGTTGGGAAAAGCCACCCGGTTCACACAAAATTCACCTTTGGAAAGAACCGTTGCATTAAGAAAACCAAAGGCTTATTGTTCACTCAAACGTAAAAAGAAGCTAACAAATTAAAAAGAAGCTACTAAGTAAATAAGAAGTTATACTACTAAGGAAAGACAAACTAAAGAAGCTATGAAATAAACTACGGAAAGCAAGATAAATGAATATACAAAATGAAGTAAAATGAATATATACATAAGGGAAACTGAATATATACATCAAATGGAAAGAAGAATATATACATACCAAAGAGAAAATAAAGATAAAAGATAAATAGTATAAGAGTTATTACAAGCCAAATGTCAATGTCAATCAATCAAAATAGACCACCCCCCGAATAAAAATAAGCATTGTCCCCAATGCTTAACAAAAATAAGAACAAGGAAGGGTAGAGAGTTAAGAGAACTCCCTATGTGGTCTCAGTCTGCATGGGACTCGCAGCACCCTCGGTCTCCTCTAGATGTATCTCATCATCACCTGGCTGAGGGACAATAGGGTTGCTGAGCATCTGGATCATCTCCTCAGCGGTGTGGGCATTCACAACCGGCTTCTCAGACTGGTTAGTTGTTGCCTCTGGTGCGCCGGGTACTGCTGGTGCTGCCTGTGCTGCTAGCTCCATAAGCAGGTCCAATGGTAGATCTCTGATAGATGTGAGCTTGGTAATCTCTTTTCTCAACTTCTCCACTGACTTCTTCGATGCCCGATACTTCCGCATCTTCTTCGTTTGCTTTCCCAACTCCTCAATGACCTCCCTATGCGCCACTAGGGTCTCCATAATGGTCTTCTGGCTGTCCAGAATCTTCTTCAGTGTTTCCTCCATAGACGGAGGGACCTGTGGTGCTGCTGGGGCATCAGACTGTGCTGCAATAGCACTGGATATGTCAGGCAGCTTTGAAGTAGCTGCCTGCATCCAGTTGTTGAGACTCACCAATGTCTAGGAGACTCGCAGCGCAGTCTGTGGATAAATGGCTGATGCTGGCACTGATATTGGAGTTGATAGTCTGGAAGAAGAAGGCTATGGCGTGGCTGTTGTCCCGGTGGAAGGACCGGCTGCTGTAGAAGGCATGACATCTGTGGAAGGCTCAGCAGCTAAATCAGTAACTACTACCGTTGGCTCCTCAGAGTGGCCAGTGGAGGTAGTTGCCTTACCCTTGAACTTCGGGTTGTCAGTACCCTGTAGGTGGTACCATGAGAAAGGCTTCTTGGCCTTTACTGTTGTATCATAGTCCCTTGGCTCCACTTTTGATCATTGAAGTACTCTGTTAGGAAGTTCAGGTACGGGTATGATCTCTCATCCTTCTGGACAACTAATATGATGTTGATGGACATTATGGAACCAACATTAATCGGGTACCCAGCCATAATCGAAGCCACCGGAACTGCTTAGGGAAGTGGGATGTTGTTCTCATTTAAGCACGTATCACTGTGGTTGCATACAAATGTCTACCACCCTTTGGCTTCAAAATTTAAGGTGGCCCGGACTATAGGAACCCCTGCTGTAAGCCACAGAGGTGTTGATCCTTAAATAGCGAAAATCTCAGCAAGCCACGGGCGAGCTGCATCACCCATAGCCAGCTTTTCCAAGTATTGGACTGCCTCCACTTCTTCAAATCCCACATAAGAGTTCAAAGCATAGGATTCGAATCGGATTTTCAGATTTCGCACTTTTGTCACCTTGGTACCCTTCTTAATGTGAGCCACATTGGTGTAAAATTCTTTAACCAGGTGCTCATTTGCATCGAGGACGATTTGGGTGAACTATTTCCATCCTTTCTCTCCTGGAACTGTCTTAGGACATTTGGGGTGTGCTTGTCCAAATCCTTCATCAAGAATTGTCGCTCAAGAGTGAGCGATCTCTGGGGCCACCACTCTCTAAATCTGTTGAAGGCAGTCAATCTGACGAATTTGTCTTCCCACATCTCCTTTCTCCTCGACCTCTCTAAATCCCCTAATGCAGTATCATCCCCTCTACCGTCATCTGGGACATCATCATAATCATCATCATCAATATTGATTGGTGAAGCTGGGGCATGTGAGGTAGAGGGCTCAGAATCTTTTCTACCCTCTTCCGAACTTTCAGAAAAACTAGCAGCGAAAGATGACTCATCTACCAAGTGGAATCTACCCGGGACTTGTAGTGATTGGGTTTACCGGCTGTGCTTGCACAGAGTTACCCTCAGAAGCTTCCCCAGATGGGAGATACTCACTGGTCTCGGAGGGTTCAGGAACTCGGTTGGCGATAGCTTTCTTGCTTATGACTCTTTGGATTGCTAATGGTAGGTTACTTTTGCCTCGACTTCGGCCTCGGGAGGGTTCTGCCCTCCCTTTTGATGTATCTCCTCTACCACGTGATCTAACCATTGTCTGCTATTCATAACAATAAGGATGAGTTAGATTTCAGGTTCATAGGACTAAAATACATGCAGGCCAGTTATGGAAAAACATTCTTAGGAGAGGCAGTGTGGACCGCACAAAAATAAGTGCGGTCGTAGACTGCCAAGTGCAGACTGCAAAAAAGTGTGTGGCCACACAACTAAAAGTGCGGACCACACAATTTTGAGTGCGGCCGCATATCCCCAGGTTCATAATACTGGGTTCTCTGATCATTCATTAGTGCAGACCTCATAATTTTGCTGCAGACCGCGTAATTTCACTGCGAACCGCATATTATTGTGTGCGGTCTGCACAATTCAAGCACATAAAAGCCTTAACTTAGAGAAATGCGGACCGCACAAAAATGTGTGCAGCCGCACAATTTGAATTATCGCGGCACTACTTTACGATTCACACAAGTTTTTCAAGAATTAGACATGGCTTGAGCAATTAAACATGATTAGCTTACCCATGCCCCAACCAACATCTAAAATACTGCCCACATGATTCTAAGCAAAAATGATTAACAATTGACATTTTAGGCATGAACATAACCCTAGACAAAAGAACAAAACTAAGAAAACATGAAAAATCTAAAGATGAAATGAACATACCAGTAAATAAGGATGCAGGTAAGAATCTACACAGATGAAATGCTTGAAGTTGGAGAATTAATGGGATATGCATTGTGCTTTCTTAGGGCTCCAGAGGTTGGAGAGTGTAAAGTGTGAAATGTTATGAAAAGCCTTATTTATAGGTTGACCAGTCGGGCCCAGAACTTACCTGAGTGCGGCCGCATAATTTTGAGTGTGGTCCGCACTCCTTACCTGTTCCTGTGAAGAATTTCTGCGGACCGCACAAAAGTGAGTGCGACCGCAGAATTTGTGCGGACCGCACAATTTTGTGTGCGGCCGCAAATTGTTAAGGAACTTTGACAGGCCAAACTTCAGAGAGCATGCATTTTTGATCTTCCAATTGTGCGACCGCACATAGAATTGTGCGGCTGCCGAGTGATTGTGCGGTCCACATATTTTTGGTGTGGTCCGCTCTTTTGTGACACTTAGCCAATTTTTCTTGCACAGTCCCTACAATGCACACCCATTCCTGCATACACTTCAAAACTAGTTAGCACAAAACAAAGCGTATCTAATCTAAAGAAGAAAACCAAGAAAAAGAAAAAGACACATGGGTTGCCTCCCAAGAAGCGCCTGATTTAACGTCGCGGCACGACGGAGATTACCAATCATTTGAAATGAAGAACTGCCACAATGTGGCCATCATCAACCTTTCCAAAATAATGTTTAACCCAGTGCCCATTGACTCTAAACAACTCATCATTCTTATTTTTCAAATCTAGTGTACCAAAGGGGGTTACATTCACCACTTCAAAGGGGCCACTCCATTTTGACTTCAACTTGCCCGGAAACATCCGTAATCGGGAATTGAACTATAGCACAAGATCACATTCTTTAAACTCCTTGTTTTGGATGTACTTGTCATGGAGGTACTTCATCTTCTCCTTGTAACGGATGAACTTGTGTAGGCATGATACCGAAATTCATCAAGCTCATTCAAATGTGCCACTCTTAGGTTTACAGCAACATCTCACTCAAGGTTCAACTTCTTCAAAGCCCACATGACCTTATGCTCAAGTTCTACCGGAAGATAACACGCCTTCCCAAACACCAATCGATATGGAGACATCCCAATCGGCGTCTTGTAGGCCGTCCTATAAGCCCAAAGAGCATCATCAAGTTTTCTTGACCAATCCATCCGGTTAGCATTCACAGTCTTTGACAAAATACTCTTGATCTCCCTGTTGGAGACTTTAACTTGTCCGCTTGCTTGGGGATGGTAGGGAATTGAGACTTTGTGTAATACCCTATATTTTTAGTAAGGGTGTATTGGTCATTAGTAAATAATAATAATAGTAATAACTAATTTTTTTTTAAAAAAAAAAAGAGGTGGGGCCGAAGCCCAATAACCAATTGATATAGGACATCGTATAGAGTCTGAGAATGGGTAAAATTCCACTTCCTTGCAATCTAAAAGAAAAAGGAATAAGAGTAGGAGAGTTGGGGCATTAAAGCTCCTGCAAACAACAACAAAAAAAATCGAAGGAACAACAAAGTTATTGGTAGCAAGTTCACATCTATAAAGAGGAAATCAAGAAGGTCTTTACAGTGTCCGGCGATCTGGTGCCGCAAGAGAGCCACTATCAGCGGAGTTTAATTCAAGTTTCAAGGTATTTTTTTTTTCATCCATTAACATAGGTATATAAAGATTATCATGGCTAAACAGTGATATTGATAACTTGGTTATATTGGGTTTCGAGTGAATTGTAATGAGATTAGATTGTCATTATTCTAAATTGAGAAGTAATGAATCTATTAGTCATGCGTCTCTGAGGGTTTGCAAAGCAGTGCGTGAAATATTGCAAAGGGATTGAGTTCCCAAGTATCTGTATAAGCCATCTATATATATTGACATACACATAAGCAAGAACCAAATTTCGCTTCTAGTTAAGTTCCATTAAATTAATTAACAAAGAATAGATGATCATATTCCAAGGAGTGAAAACAGAAAAATGGATTAGATTTGACAAGATCTGGAATCAATTATATTGATAGTAACACTAAACTTATATGATTTATAGATTGCACACGAATTGAGCATTTGGATCAATAAGAAGTCGAGCTTTGGTTAGTTGGCTTTGAGAGGTGAGTAGTAACCTTACCGCAATTTGTGTTTTCATAACTTGCATGATTTACACATAATTTTTTTTATATGAATATGTTACCGATTATTTTGGGTTGCATGTGGGACAAGTCTTTTACTCGATATGATACCGAAATAGTTATTTGAGATGAATACCGTGGTTTTAAATATTTTCGTTGTCACTAGATCTGTTTGACCGTTACTTGAATTTAGTGTTATCGAAAGGAAATTATATGATTTGATAAGAACCGAAATGCCCTATATTATTTTAAAATAGTTTCTACGAGTATATACGGATTACAGAGACAAGTATAAATGGGAGTAGACATTGAAGGATCCCGTAGCTAACGACGGGTTCGTTAGACTTGGTGCACCTTGTAGTTACTGATTACCGTTATAGCCCTCGCTAGTGGGAAGGTAGAACTAGCATACCGTTACCGATTTCCCTCGAGTAGGGACTACCGTTATATTTGACTTCTTGCGAAGAAGTCCACAGTTATACCGATTACATGATCCGTTCATTGAAACCTCCCAAAAATGTGAATACTGATATTATACAGTGGTTACCGAGCTTATTACTGAATTGTTAATTATATTTACTACAAGAAAAGCATGAAGAGACTGAAAATTATTTATTGTTTCTGAAAGGGCATTTTTATGTATCTTCTCTTTGAAATACTAGCATGTTTCTGACTTGTCCCCAAATTAAAAACGGTTGTGGTTAAGTGTTATTACTCACTGAGCTAGCGACTCATTCCCCGCTAATTTTTTTTTACAGAGACAGCAGTTGACGCAGGCGAGGATTTTGTTAATTAGAGGTCACAGGTTGAGAACTCTTGGTGAGCCTCGCACTTGTTCGCGTGGGCGGAGATTTTTATCAATTGTTATGGTCTTTCTTTAAATTCTTAGAGTCGCTCCATAGTCATTATTTTAGTGTCATGAGTATTCTTTTGTTATTATAGTCTTATGTTGAGTATCGTCCTTTATTACGAAAGTTGGAGGTAGATTAGTATTTCTGGTTGTTAGTGTGTTGATTAGTAATGGTGGAGACTTATTTTGGCTAATTGGTAAGTTGTCAATTGTCAGTTGAATTGCTATTAGGTTGTTTGGTTGCTGATTTGAGACAGGAAATTTTTGGGATGGTCCAAAAACAGGGGAAACTCTGCCCGATTTTCTGTAAAATTACCGATGAGGTTTACTTGGGAGCACTTGCTCCTAAGCGCCGGTCACGATCCTAAATTGGGTCGTGACAAAGTTAGTATCAGAGCTTAGGCTTTAAGTACCGAGTCATGGAGCAATGTTTAGTAGAGTCTTGTTCATGGGTATGTAGGCGCCCATACTTATGATCTCTAGGCTACTGAACATTTAGGAATGTTTTCCCTTCTTTCATTCTTTGATCGTGCGTTGAGATAACTTGAGATTGACTTTAGAATATTTCTTTCACAGATGGCTAGGACATGCACACCCTCATCTGCTGGACGTGGTGCTGGACGTGGTACTACCCAGGGTGGAGGTCAAGTTGGGGTTCATCAAACTAGAAGACATACTGCTCCTCAACCTCAAGTTGGGAACATAGGTCAACCCCAAGCTGTTATGCCAGATCAAGTGCAACAGCAGGGAGTTCAGAACGCTCCACCACCAGTGCCAACCGTTGTACCTACCGTTGCCTTACCTGCAGATGCAGTGGCAAGGTTATTGAATGTGTTAGAGGCATTGGTGCCTACTCAGGGAGGAAGTTCAGCTCCTCAGGCTACTTTATAGACACAAGCACCTACACAGACTCAGCCTTTCGGAAATAAGCAAGTATCTCTACACGAGTTCCTGAAATTGAAATCACCAAAATTCACAGGTTCTGATAATTCAGCAGATCCTCAAAGCTTCTTGGATGGGACACTTAAGGCATTACGTTCTCTTGGATGTTCTAGTGAGAGAGCCGTGGAGCTCGCAGCATACAAACTAGAGGATATGGCCAACACATGGTATGAAATCGTATTGCTAGGAAGGCTGGCAGGAGCACCACCACTGACATGGGACGAGTTCACTAAGTTGTTCAAGAATCATTTTCTTCCAGACAGTCTGATGCAACAACATGCTAGAGACTTTGAGAGATTGGTTCAGACTCCAGATATGGATGTGTCAACATATAACACTAAGTTTTGTAAATTGGCTATATATGCTCCTCAATTAGTGCCTACCGAAGAAGCTCGAATTCAGAGGTTTGTTGATGGATTGGTTGGTCGTCTATACACTGCAGTAGCCCCACAGATGAAGACTTTATCCTACTCCGATATAGTCGACCTTGCTAGAAAGATTGAAAACAAGGGATGTGAAGAGCGTGCAACTAGTGAATTACGTAAGAAGGCCAAGACAGGAGGGGCTTTCAGTGGGGTTTTAGTGAAAATAGAAGAGCAGGAAATCAGGGACAACAACAACAACAGGGTTCTCAGACAGGGACACACATGTCTTCACAATCCACATACAGACCACAGTACAGACAAGGTAATTGGGCACCATCATCTTCTGGACATCGTAATTCTGGGCAGATATATGCCACTACTCCAGTCTACCAGACCTGTGGTAGATCACATTTGGGGCAATGTCGTGTTCTAACGAGAGAGTGCTTTCGGTGTGGCCAGTTGGGACATCACTTGAGGGATTGCCCTCAGACTCCGAGAAATTTCAACCAGGCTTCTATTTAGTCAGCTGCACCGACTCAGACTACTCGTAATACTTCAGGTGCTACAGGTACAGGAAATAGAGGTCGAGGTGTTGTAGACCATGCTACTGTGAATCAAGGACAAGGAATGCTGGTAGAGGTCAGGCGAGAGTTTTTGCATTTACTAGACAGGATGCTCAGGCCTCGAATGCAGTGGTTACAGGTATTCTTTCTGTCTGTTCATTTGATGCACTTGCGTTGATTGATCCGGGATCTACTCACTCCTATGTGTCCTCGTACTTTGCTTTGAGACTTAGTAGACAACCCGAGCTATTGAATGATCCTTTTCTAGTTGCTACTCCTGTTGGAGAGTCTCTATTAGCTGAATACGTGTATCGTGCTTGTCAGATTCGGGTTGAGGGTAGAGATACTCTAGCTGACCTTATTGTACTTGATATGATTGACTTTAACATGCTGATGGGAATGGATTGGTTATCTTCTTGCTATGCTATAGTCGATTGTCATGCAAAGATAGTAAGGTTTGAGATACCAAATGAACCCAGCTTTATTCTAAGAGGGAGTCAGGTTCCAGAGACTTGCGAAATTGTATCTTTTATGAAGGCTCAACGACGTCTGAAGAAAGGTTGCTTGGGTCTCTTAGCTATTGTAAATGACACAAGAAAGGAAACAGTTAGTATAGAAAATGTACCCGTAGTGAGAGAATTTTCTGATGTATTTCCTGAGGATTTACCAGGATTGCCTCCAGTACGAGAAATAGACTTTGGTATTGATTTGCTACCTGACACACAGCCCATATCGATACCCCCATATCGAATGGCACCAGCAGAGTTGAGGGAGCTAAAGCAACAGTTACAAGATTTGTTAGATAAGGGTTTTATTAGACCTAGTGTATCACCATGGGGTGCACCAGTACT
>NC_031997.1:6389664-6470855 GCF_001879085.1 Nicotiana attenuata | reverse complement strand
TTAGAAGAGCTCGGACCTTGAGAAGGATAGGGAGGTGGATTGCTCGGTTGTTGGAACATCGGGGGCCTTTGAAAACTCGACCCCTATTGTTGTTGTTGTTCCACCCTCCTTGGTTATTGCCTCCCCAATTGCTTTGATTGTTGCCACCCCAATTGCCTTGGTTACCTTGATTATTCCAATTGCCTTGATTATTGTTACCACCACTCCAATTGCCTTGGTGGCCCCAATTTCCTTGTGACCGCCATTGTTGTTGATTTTGTCCTTGAGCATTGTTTCTTTGGCTTGATAATTATTGACAAATTGAACTTCTTATTCTTGCTCATTGAATAAATCACCTTGATCATAACCACTATCATCTTGCATGAATTGTTCCGGACGGCTTTGCAATTGTTGACCTTGTTGTCGTCTCTTGTTTATCGTCATATTCACATCTTCCATTGCATTCACTTGTTTCAGCCCTTGAACTTGTTGAAGTTGAGCTTTGGCCAACTAGTTCATTGTAGTTGTCAACTCGGGAATTGCTTGCCCATGATCACGTAGCTCCTTGTGTAGGTAAATGACATTTGGGTCACCTTGAGGAACATTGGCTTGAATTTGCCATGCCGATGAGGTATCTGCCATCTCATCAAGAATTTCACAAGCTTCGACATAAGGCGTGTTCATGAAGTTCCCACCAGCGAGTTGATTTATGACATATTGATTCGGTGTGTTGATCCTCCTGTAGAAGGTTTGTTGGATCATGGCCTCGGTATCATTGTTCGGGCACTCTTTAACCATGGTATGATATCGTTCCCAAATCTCGCGCAAGGGCTCATTGGGTTCTTGCTTGAACGCAAGAATCTCATCCCGAAGTGTCGCCATATGTCCCGGAGAGAAGGATTTGGCAATGACTTTCTCCTCCAACTCATCCCACGTATGGATGGAATGATTGGGCAATCTTTTTAACCAGCCCAATGCCTTTCTCCGTAGAGAAAAGGGAATAGCCTCAACCGCAACGCATCCTCGAAGACATTTGTTTGCTTGCTCCCTCAACAAGTATCGACGAACCCTTTGAGATGCTTGTAAGCACTTTGACTCGGAGCCCCGGTGAAGAATCCCGTTGCTCAAGTAGTGTAAGCATCACATTGGTGATTTGGAAGTTTCCTGACCTAATGCGGGGCAGGACAATAGCACTTGCAAAACCCTCATTCGGTAACTGTCGGTGTGCTGCTGCTCTTGGTAGAGGTGGGGGAGGGACGGGAACATTATCTTGAGGCGGTCGGCCTCGCCTATTTGCTTGAGGTTCAAAAGGAACCTCATCAACTTGGACATCATCCACGTCCTCCCCCATTGGCAAATTCCCAATGGGCTCGTTGTTGAGAGCCATTTTCGTACCTAAAATCAATTCAAAAACAAAGTTAGTGACTCGGAAGGAAAAGAAGACAAATCACACAAAAAACCTATATATATATATATATATATATATATATATATATATATATATAGCTAAATCCGTTTAACTTCCCGGCAACGGCGCCAAAAATTGATATCGCCCAAACTCACACCACAAATATAGGTAGTGAGGCGGTCAATGCAATAATAAAACCCAACGCAAGTCGGGGTCGAATCAACAGGGAGTTAGAATTGGGATTAGGTATATATTTAGTGTAATTGTATGATGTGCCTCAAATTACACTTCCACATTCTTGTTTGTTGTTTCTATTTCTACTTTACGCTTTTGATTGCAATTATAAAATTAGAAGACAATATTTTTGGTTTTGGTTGTTTTTCAAACGATAAAAGATCTAGGTTCGTGACTTCCACCTAGGTGGTTACCTAATGGGTTGTAAACTCTAGGACAAGTTTGATTAGTCGGGGTTGTAATATAGCAATCGCACGCAAATACACACTCTATACCTCTCGGTAATTTGAGTGATTTTGCCCAATTTGGCTTTCTCAACTCCAAATGGGAACTGAACAAAACAAGTAATATATGCTCAAGTCGGGTCTTCACCCCAATTTCTTGTTAGCCAAGTTTTCCTAGATTTAGTCTCTCTTTCTCAAGTAGAGACTAAGTCAATAAGGCATGAATCAATGTTTGCAACTATTAATTCTTGAATTCAAGCAAGAACTAGGCTAAATATCACTAACCCAATCACAAATAAGCCCTAAATCAAACACCCATTCAGTACCCACACTAGGGTTGGGCCACAACCCTAGCTAGAAATTTAGCTACTCATGAAAAATGCAGAAAGTAAAGAAGAAATTAAGATAAAATGCATAATAATTGATTAGGGAAAGAAAATCTAATGTTTAGAAGTTAATCTAGTACAATATTACTCAAAACAATAAAGAAAAATGGCTCAGGTGCTCTACACTGATATAACTTGACCTAAAAATGACAAAAAGTTCTATTTATACTAAGCTGAAAATATCTGACAAAAATGCCCCTGCGGAGGTTGTGCGGCCGCATAATTGTGTGTGTGGTCCGCACTCTGAGCTTGACTGGTCAACTAGCCTTCTGCGGTCGCATAAAAATAGGATGTGGCCGCACTTCATTTGATTGTGCGGACCGCACAATTTTGAGTCCGGCCGTACACTTGAACTTGGACTGGAACATGGCTCTCTGATTCTTCTCTTCTGCGGACCGCACAATTGTGAGTGCAACCGCACTTGACATCCCTCGGCCGCACAATTATGGTGCGGTTCGCACTTCCTCATGGCCCAAAAATACAAATTCTCTGAACTTCATCTTCTGCGACCGCACTGGAATTTTGCCTTGAAGTTCTATCAGAGGTCGCCCTTAGGTTCAGCGGCCGCACACACTTTTGTGCGGTCCGCATTGTGCCCATTTTCCCCTTGTTTTGGTCCTTGTCTAATTTTACTCCTTCTTGAGTTGATTTTCATTTCTTTGGCTCATATTGCAACACTCCTGCAAGAAAGCACATTTCATTAGTTTTTGGGACTACCTTTAAGCAATTTTGAGCTAAAACAAAAGTAAAAGAGTGCACATAAGTAGTCAAAATCTCTACTTATCAGTCAGCCATCACCTGGCAGACAAATGTCATCACAGAAGCAAAGAACATGGATTTGGTCATATCTTCACATTCATGGCACTTCCTTTCAACATAATCATCTATTTCTTTGATCCTCATTCGAATGACACCCTTTTCTTGAAGCAAACGTCCGATTCGTTGTGCGCGGGCTTCTAGCACCTGCGTGGCTGTGCTGTTTTGGTCTTGCAGCTTTTGGAAGCTCTTCTCTAATTGATAAATCAAAGCATAGAAGTGCTCTCTCTCTCTCTACTTTAAAGTCTTTTGTTTGCTGAACCATTTCATTTTTTAGGGTAGTCAGCTTTTCCTTTAAGATCGTGACTCCTCTATCATACGTCTGCTTCAACTATTGAGCAAACCTTGTCCGTTCTTCCTTACCTTTTGCCAACTATACTCGAGCATTCGCCAAGTCTTCCTTGGCCTTTGTCAAATCAGCCCCGAAATCACACACTTTCTGCCTCAGATTGCTTATGAATCTTTCATCTTTTTTGCTTCTTACCGGGGTCTCGGCGACTATTTTCATCTTACGGATCTGAGCTCGGAGGGCTTCGTTTTCCCGAGCCAACCTCTTCTTTTCTCCTTCATCCACGGATACCTGCAAACCACTATTAAATTTGATGCTTCTGACTTGATTTTCTAGTTTGCTTATGATGGTCCGATATTCATTTTCTTTGGCTAGCCAAGCCCACTGCTCTTGCGATGCATCGACAAACTCTTGGATATGGGGCCTTTTAGTCGGCCTTTCAGACGCATCATTTGTTGCGACTCTCTTTTCATACCAAGCAACATAACCAGGTAAGACCTCGCCCTTGGACAAATCACATACTCAGGTGTTCGCTCCCAAATACTGGCACTCGCTCCAAATTTGGCGAACCACGCATTGGAGCGGATTTCAACCACATGAGTACTAAGATCTTCGTCTCTGGGAACTATCTGGCATCTTCCAAGTTGTCTCAAAATCCGGTATGGGGCATAGGTTGGATGCTTCGGAGACCCATTAGGAGGAAGTAGGGACCAGTAGCAGGCATATAAACGATCTCATCAACATGGAGCCAACCGAATGTCCATTCTATCTGATCTGTGGTTATGGAACAAAGGCGGATGATCCAATTTTTGACCCCTTCCGGCATTTCGAATCCGGCCACTCGTGTACCAAACTCTTCTATGCAGTTTTTTCCCGTAGAACCGTAATTCATGTATCGGGGTTGGTGACAAAGGTGCTCGATCATCCACATTTGCAAAAACAGATTACACCCCTTGAAAAATCTGACCAGGCCTTACAGGATGTGAGGGCTCGGAATATATTTGATACGATCATGGGCGCGAGGGTACTCTTAACCTGATTAGTCAAAACGTGGGCAACTCCGGCTACACGTAAATCAATGCGCCCATCCTCCCTTAGAAACACTAAAAAGCCTAAGAATGCCACCATGAAGGAAAAGCATTTGTGCGTTTCTCACTTTAACCGGTTTCCTTTACTGCAGAGTCCATTTTCTAGGTCTTCGAATCCCCTTATGTGCCCGTACCGCTAGTGTAGAAAGTGAAAAGTGAAAGTTCCCTCTACTAGGCTTTCAGTCTTGATTTGTCTATTTATTTTCAATAAGTCTAGAAAATTGTGAGGAGTAATAGTCCTTGGAGATACCAGGTACTTGTGTCTTAATCCCTCTGTACTCCCGGCATAACCCGTCATTTCTTCCAAAGTAGGTGTAAGCTCGAAATCTGAAAAATGCAGAACATGTGAGCGGGGTCCCAAAATGACACTAGGGACTCTATTAGATCACTTCTAGGTTGAATTTTTAACAGTCCAGTGAGCGCCCCCAAATATTGGTTGACCCTGTTTTGTTCTTGTTTTCCCAATCCCTCCCACCACATGTGGAGTGCTAGTGGAATCTGATCCATAACCATCACCAGTAAATTCTGAACAATGCTCATTCTGCACATTTTTACATTAGGGTGACCAGGTTAAAACATATGAATTTTGTTTAAAAACTAACCATGTAAAGATTATTTCTTGCAAAATCCAACTGAAAACAAAACACGACTACTTTTGCAAATACGATCCTTCAGCACTTCGGGAGGGAAGATTTTAGGGCTGTGTTTGCTAGTGGCCAAAAATTAGAAAAAGGACCATATGCGGCTATTCTTGCAAAACAGACTACTAGCGTCCCGTCGGGACATTTCTGGCTATTCGGACATACATGGCCTCACCTAACTTTATTTATGACAAAATGACGACATTTTCATATTTTGGTTATTTTTGCAAAAGTCGGCTGGACCCGATGAGGGTTGCCTACGTATCTCACATCCGATGAGAATTGAACCCGCGTAGTTCGGTAAGTTTTGACGCAACATGAAAACATGAATTATTTTAAAAATGACTTCTTCTTTTTCAAAATTTCGGCAGAGTTTCGAAATATTTTGAATACCGGGATTTTCAGCACCGGGTGATTTTCTCTCCTACCTCACTCTTGGTTTTTCTTGGTTTTCTTTCCATATTCTAGAAGCCGGTCAACTTGCAAGCCAAAACAAATAATGCACAGGTAGCACGTAAAATGCATCAGGGTGGTCTTTAAATTGGGTACACCTGTTCTAGAGGACCCAACCCCTGTGTTGAGTCCTCTAAGTCAAATGCACGTGATGCAAACAATCATACCTACTAGGGATCCGGCACGAGGTTATGTCATTCTAAGTTTAAAACCTGGGTGTATTGTTCTAGACCTTGCTTACCCGAGCGGACAACTCGAGCCGGGGGGGGGGGGGGTGGAGCAACGTACCAGTAACTAAAAGGCCATCCAACTTTGTAACTGATCTGATCCTCATTCTAAAATTGGGTATGACACTAACAGAAAAGAAGTCACGTCAGCGTGCACTTTCCAGAAGATGTAGAAGACTCAGAGAGAAGAAGGGTTTTGTAACAATTTATATACACTTCAAACAATATCAAAGCGGTAAAAAGCGACATTTAGCACATTAGGCTCAAACACGTAGGAAATCAGATAATAAATAACAGCCAACTATAACAATTACTCTAAGCTCGAATTCTGAACCCTGAACCAGAGATTCTGGGTTCTTCTCCCCAGTAGAGTCGCCAGAGCTGTCACACCTCTTTTTTCTCGAGGGATTGGGAGTATTTCCAATTAAAGTGACGTTAATAGAAATGGGATTATTTATTAGATTCAGAGTCGCCACTTGGAATAATTTATGGTGTCCTAAGTCAACGGTTTATAATCCCAAATTGAGGAAATTGGAATCCGTTTAAAAGTCTGCGAAAATAGAAGACCGGGTAAGGAATTCTGTTAACCCGGGAGAAGGTGTTAGGAACTCCCGAGTTCCGTGGTTTTAGCATGGTCGCGCAATTGTTAATAATTGGCCTAATTATCTGACTTAATACGTATTTGAAACCTATTGTGCATTTTTACTTTTTAACCGCTTTTAATATCTATGGAATTTGTTTGAACAAGTCGCGATGGCGCGCACTCGTTATTTTATACACATCGCAAATCATGTCACGTGAACCGCACCCACGACTCACAACATATTTTTATTATTATTATTCGAAGCTATGATCGGGTAACATGAAATGCACACCCGAATTTGGATTTATGTATCGCAACTATGCCACAGGAACCGTACCCATAGTCACGAGGATTTATCTATTAATCGCACCTAAAGCAAGCTACGATGTTCATATGTTGTTTATCCCTTATGTTTGAGATTATTGTGTGGCCATGAGTTATGGAAGTCAATTGTGGATGAAGTGTAAAATTTAAATAAAGAGAATTAGCATATCTAAGTTGTTGGAAGCATTTGACAAATAAAGAAGACTAAATAAAAGACCGGTCCAATTCATGCTCATGTTTATTTTTATTTTTATTAGGCTGAGCCTGATATCTAAAGCATGCAAACAGTCAAATCACTAATGAGCTCGGCCTTTCCACCACTCCCCGCGACCCAACAACCATTCGCACTTAGATGCTTGATTTCAAGTTGCTACATGTGCACTTTAGGAATAAGAGCATTTCAACAGTCAAACATCAACTAAATATTTCTAAAGAGAACTAGCAAGCCAGGTGGAGTAACAGATTCACATGCTTATACTTAAGGGGAAACAGATGGAGATTTCAGAAGATGTGGACAATGGAAATACGGCTAGATGCAGAAACGTACACTTGATACCTTTACAAATATGCGCAATGAACACAGAATCGCATGGAAGTTGTAGAAAAATCAGCTAAACTGTATTAACCACCGATCTTATACTTTCGCGTCAACACCAAACATTTAACAAGAAATCTATTTCTAAACTCAAAATGGGCGAGAATCTGATCTATCCTTCAACAACCTTAGCGACAGAATCTCAAAGACTAGAGCCTTAACAGGTCATTGACATTAAAATGATGAGGGCAGCTTCAAACACTAAATCACCTTAAGCTAGAATAGGAAGTTTGATTAAATAGGTTCCATATTCATGTATAAAGATCCCAAACAGTCAGACATATTTGTTTGAACTTAATTTAGGTAGACAAAGCCCAACTTCATAAAATAGAAACTATAAACCTGTTGTCTCGAACCTCGACATAGGATCCATACACAAAACACAACTTATCTAGTATTTTTCACAAAAATGTAGACCAAAACATACGACCAACAGAGATTCAAGTGCAGTCATATGAAGTTAAAAGAAACAGCCTCCAAACACTCCGAAAAGATCACAAACAATTACATCAGTAATTCATGCCTAAAATGACTATAAAGATCAACCAAACTGATTTAAGCACAACGAGACATACTTCGAAATGTTAGAACGACTAAACTGATTTAATAAACACACAAAGAACATCTAGTAAGAATCTAAAAACTTAAACAACTTAAGGCTAACTAGAACATGCCGAAACATTTATGAAAATTGCGAGCAAACCGGTCACGGATTCATGATTCCTCTAATAACTATATAGTCATGCCGAATTCAAATCGATCATGTCAAAACATGAGCGTTCATCTCTGAGGTAATATCTTGAAATACAGAAACAAAGTCATGTATGGTACAGAAACACACTCGGATCCAACCTTAGTTAATCCCTACACTCAAAATTCAAGCACTCCTCAAATCTGTTAAACCTATGGCTCTAACCATACTGAGATTAACACCACAAGCAAGATAATGGAAGGAATCAGAAAATGAACCTGAAATTGAGCATTCGATTAAACTTCGGTCGTGAATATACAATGAGAAATCCGGCAAAAAACTGAAATCGAACTGAAAATGCAACAGCGACCGGAAATCGACACCTCGAACAGCAACGAACTCAACAACTTCTCAATCAAACTCTATTTTTCAACAAAAATCCAGATTGAAAAGAAGAGACGGAATATATATATTTTCAAATTTTTTAGACAGTAATCGAAGTAAAATAGAACGAAAGAACACTGAACATATTTCTCTTTTTTTTTTTTGTATTTTTCTTGTTCTGGAACTAAACTAAAAAATCAAAAATGAAGATGAACAATTGAGAAGAAGAAGAACGCCTTCTACAACCCTAGCTTTCCTCTCAAAAAAATTTCTCTCCAAAAAATCCTCCCTCAAAATTCTAAAAATCCTTAATATATAGCAGCTCTAGAAACTTCTTCTCCTACTCTCCAAGAAAATCGATTAAAACCCCTTTGGAGGCCCACAGTGATGAATGTAAGGCTCGAATTAAACGAAATCGATCCGACGCCTCTCACTCATCCAGCACACGCCTTCTAGAGATTTCAATAGCATGATTTTGTTCACAAACGCGCGAGTGAGATGAGATGGGGTGAGAATGAGAATATTCTCTGTCAGAGGTCATTATGCCATGTGGAGAGGGAGATGAGGGGGAGGGGACCACGTGGGGGAGTGGGCTTGATTTTTCCGACGGGTTTGGGTGTAGAAGCGGTGGCAGAGAGGGTAAGAGATGAGGGGTGGTGCGGCTCTAGGGTTCTTTGGAACTAGGGTTAATGGTTAGAATGTTGGGTTTATTTTGATACGGGGAAATGATTTGGCCATAGGATTAGTGAGAATGGATGGTTGGGATTAAAAGGGGGGATTGGGGCGGGTCTCAGGTGGATCCGGCAGGTTAAAGGGGGAAAGGAAATGGGCTGGCCCAATATGGGGAATTTGAGGGTGGTCTTGGGCCACTGAAATAGTTGTGGGCCAACATAACCAAACTAAACTTTTCTTTCTTTTTCTTTTTTTTTTTTGATTTTAAATCCTAATAAAATTAATTAAAAACCTAAATTAAGTCCTAAACCAAATCTAATTTGTATAATTAAAATTGTCTATTTCTACCATTTAAATAATTAATTGACTTAAAACTAATGAAAGGAAATTACTAATTTGCAACTAAAAGCTAAAATGTAAAAATGACCCGTATTTTTTTTTTGTAATTTTTTGTTTAACGATGAGATTAACTCATGTAATTAAATCCTAAATGCAATTAAACCTACGATGCTATGCAATGAATATTTTTGACAATTTTGGTATTTTTTTCATAATTTTAAATAATAATTATGCAACTAAATGCAGACAACAATTAACAAAAAATTCCTATAAATTCTATGAAAATTAAAATAATTAGAAAAACCTATTTTTTTGTGAATTTTGTAGGAGTATTTTTAGTCGGACAAAAATCACGTGCTCACACTACTTACTTTTTTTAGTTTATGGATAGATTGAATATATATGTTATAGGAATTATCTACGAGAATGGAATGTGTGAATATATAATAAATGTATAATCCAGAAGGAGACGATCCAGAAGAAATGCTCCTTCGAGTAGACCACGTGCGACTTCATCAACAATCAGAGAATCCATGTTGTCTCACTTTCAAAATTAAAAATTATACATAACTTTCTATCACATATATAAGATCTAAGCAAAAGTTACTTAGTTCATTCGATGTCACAACCCGGAATTCCCACCATCGGGACCGAGATGGCGCCTAACATCACACTCGCTAGGCAAGCCAACGTTAGAGTATTTTTAACTAGTTCCTTTACGTTTCAATGATTAAGCGTAAACAAACTAAAACAAATAGAAATAATTGTGGAAGTGAGTAAACAACTTTATATATAAATACTATAACCAATATTGTCACTATTACTACCAGAATCCGGTGTCACAACTCACGAACATACTAGAATTTTCTAAAAACTTGGTCTGAAAGAAATTATAACTGTTTTGGAAAGAAAGAAAACAGAAATGTAGAAATGTAGAAGGGGACGACATGGCCTGCGGACGCCAGCAGGAGTATCTACACAGAAAGTGCAGAGTGCAGTATCAGTACAATCGACCCCACGTACTGGTAAGTGTCAAGCCTAACCTCGACGAGGTAGTGACGAGGCTACGGCGGGGCAATTACAATATAACCTGTATACAGCATGTAATAAAACGAAAAGAAGTACGGAACAAAATAAAACAATAACTTGCAAGGAACGAATACAGAACTCAAGTATCTTATCAGTACCCAGCTATAACCAATCCTTAAGTGAGATAAAAAATCACAAAATAACCTATACAGTAGAAGGAGGATACATAAACACATAAATTGATGCGGCGCGCATCCCGATCCCACCATATAATCAGTAAAAATATGAACATACGCCCTTATTACTCCATATCAATGCACCCTTATTCCTCCTGTTGCGGCGTGCAACCCGATCCCATCATACAATAGCAATTCACCCTTATTCCTCCTGTTGCGGCGCGCAACCAGATCCCACCATATAGTAACATTTCACCCTTATTCCTCCTCAATATATCACCATTATTCCTCCTATTGCGGGGCGCAACCCGATCCCACCATATCAGTACCAATCACACAATAAGAATAAAAGTTTCACAATTTGGCTCAAAACTCCCCACAGTAACCTCAACTAAAACAAACGTGAAGTAGTACAATTATGAAACTTCACTCAAATTACACTACTCAGCGAAACCAACCCAAAGCATACTAATAAACACTGATAACCAGCTTAAACCAATGATATGAAACAATGAAGCTACGTGATATCCAATACTTTTAACAGCGAAAACAATATCTGACAAGTAGCAACTAATCATGGAAATACCAATAAAGCATGTAGCAGTTAAGCAGGAAACAATATATTATGAACAGGAAGAAAAAGGCAAATAGATAAATTGGCGGCGCATAGGTACTCGTCACCTCACCTATACGCCACTCACATGGATTTTCACATAGCAATTAAGTCGGGGATCCCTAATCCCTCGAGTTAAAGTTAGACACAACACTTACCTCGATCCCACGGACAAACTCAAGGCCCAATCACAGCTTTTCCCCTCACACAAGCCTCCAGACCAATAGAATCTAGCAAATTACCAACCAAACGATTCAATTTAAGCCTTAGGAACTACCCACGATAGCAAAAAATTCAATTTAGGCCATTTTGGAAGAAGTCAACAAAAGTCAACACCCGGGCTTGCTTCGTCCAAACCCGAAATACGGACCAAAATCCGATTACCCATTCACCCCCGAGCCCGGATATACAATTGGTTTTGGAATCCTACCTCAATTTGAGGTCTAATTCCCCAAATTTCGAAATCCATAGTTTCTACCCAAAAATCCCCAATTCCACCATGAGAATCCTAGATTCTAGGTTGAAGTCTTGTTATATGAGGTGAAAGATTCAAAGAAATGAGTTAAGAATTACTTACCTATGATTTGGGGAAGAAATCGCCTCTAGGTTTCTTGGGTTTGAATTTTGGAAGAACGGGAGAAAAATCCCGTCCAAGTCTCTTTTCATCAGCTACAGATGTCGCATTTGCGACCTGAGCTTCGCAAATGCGAAGCTCGCAAATGCGAGGTCCTTCACACCTCTGCTGCCTTCTCAATTGCGAAGATATGTTCGCAATTGCGAACTTAATTCTCCGCAAATGCGACAAACAGATCGCATTTACGATCACTGCCTTCCCAACCTTACTTCGCAAATACGAAGAATTCCTCACAATTGCGAGGTCTGCTTGGCCTGGATACTCTTTGCATTTGCGATGAGGAGCTCGCAAATACGGAACCTCTAGGGTTCGCAATTGCGATGCCTGATCTCGCAAATGCGAGTTTAGAGGCCTGCAACAAGATCAGTTATACCAGCAAAATTTCCTAAGTTCAAAATACCCCGTAGCCTATCTGAAACTCACCCGAGCCCTCGGGGCTCCAAACCAAACATGCACACAAGTCTTAAGCATCATACAAACTTGCTCGTGCGATCAAATCGCCAAAATAACACCTAGAATTACGAATTCAACACCAAATCACATTAAATTCTTAAGAATACTTTGAAATTCTTCTTTTCTCAATCGGATGCCCTGATCACGTTAAATCAACTCCGATTTTCACTAAATTTCACAGACATGACTTAAATATTATATTAAACCTGTATCGGACTCCGGAACCAAAATACGGGCCCGATACCAATGAGATCAAACATTAATCAAATTCTTTAAACCATTAGATTTTCAAACTTACAATTTTTATCAAAAATTCATTACTCGAGCTAGGGACCTCCTAATCCGATTCCAGGTGTTGATACCCAATTTTTCCCTATAATATTTTTGAAATGCATATATACTTTTAAAGCTACGCATTAGCATCTATTGGTATTTTTCCATAATTTTTATATTTTTAAATTAATTTATCTCAGTATTTTATTCATACAAATAATTACAAATTGCATCACAAATATTTTAAAATATTTCTTGATTTATTATTATTATTTATGGTCCTATTAAATCCAAACTATTTCACAAATGGCCAAATTGGCACCTTTTGGTTATAATTGCAGTAACTTTCCAATTATGGCCCATGCGTACTTTTCTGGTGTTATTTCACCAGAAAACTAGTCCTCCGTATTTTTGAATACAAAATAACTATTCTTAAAATATTCCCATGCATGAAAAATCATTTTTACAATCAGTAATTATTTTATAAATTATTTTTTAATCAATTGTTTGGGGTATTTAACAAATAGCCTCTTTTATTTCAATTTTAACCTAAAATCTAACAACCCAAAACCCCCTTTTATATTAAACCAAAACCAGCCCAAAACCCTTTAGGCCCAATCCGTATTTACCCGACCCAAACCCCTTGGCCAATCCTGGCAGTTGATCACTTTTGATCAACGGTCAGGATATTTCCTACCATAATTAAACCCACTTACACCCCCAAGACCTAATCATTTCCCCACCATACCCCGCCGTCACCTGTTCCCCCCTCTCTCAAACGCTCTCTACCTAAACCCTAGTCTTCCGGCGTCGTCACCGGTTTAGCCCTCCGTTCATCGATGTTTCTCTATCGTCTTAGGCCTCTAATGGCATCCTCTATGCTATGGTATCCCCATCTCTTAGATTCTTGAGGAGATTCTCAAGGGACCTAGGCAGGTCTGTTTATACCTTTGGGTTTTCTCGCCTGTTTTAGGCCATTTGATTCGACCGTTGAGTAAGATCCTTCTTATTTTCGTCTTAAATCCATGGACTCCTAAGTCTATGTTCTCATCTCTGTTTTACTTCTAAGAAAACCTAATTTTATCTTCGATCTTCTCAGATCTGTACAGATCTGAGACGGATTGAACGTACTTCACATGCTTTCTTGAAAGTTTTCTGGTTTTTCAAGCGATTTTCCGTTTTCCTAAAACTAGGGTTTACTGAACTCGTCTTCTCAAAGTTCTCTGATTTTTGAATGTTAATCATCTGTTCTTAAGTATCATTGATTGATTTTTTGCTAAAATTGTTTGGACCCTAATCGATTTATGCTAATGCCCTAATTTCTTATATTTTGCTTCGATTCTGAGTCTTTCCGTGTTACTGGTTACATTGTTTGTTCTGCGCTTTGACTTTCATGATTTCCCCTTAGTCTAATTCAATGTCTTGTGATTTTTTTACCCTAGTTCATCTCTATTAGGGTTTCTGATTCAATTTCTCGGCTAATTTCTGTATGAAGTTCTATTTTAGCCTATTTGTCTATTTGTGGAAAACCTATATTTTCTCCCTTAAATCAGTACTGTTTGAATTTCTTATCCACTGATTGGCTCTGTTAAAAAAAACTATGTGCTGATTCTTGATTATTTCCTTTATTTACGACCCTAATTAGTTTTCTTACCTTATTTGAATTAACTGTGATACTTGCTGATTTTTACTAAGTGTTTCCTTAATTGAACTCCTATTTATTCACCCCTAATTGCCTACTCTGTACCTAAGTCTTACTTGATTTCTTTCCTTAAATATCTGTCCTGCTCTTTACCGTTGATTGATTACCCCTTGATTAAAGGGAGACTTTACTGATTTTACGTGTGACTGATTCTATATATTTCCCTAATTTCTACATAATTGATTCTTTACCTTATTCTGTTTGACTCTTGATTATTATATATACTCTCCTCTATTCTCACTTCTGGAACACGAACATTAGTTCAACATTACTCTTACACTCTAAAAAGCTCTCTGTTCTTCCTGCTACTTGTGATCTTCATTAGTCTTGTCGGCTGTAAGCCAAGGCTAGAAATTGCACAACACTTGTCTTACCTCTTCTGTTCTCTTTCCCTAACTGGTATGCCTCTGATTAAATTTTAGAATCTAAACCTTATGTGTTTCATTACTGCCTTAGTTCATCAGTCATGAGTTATTTTTCTGCTCCTGTTTACTGTTTATCTAGCATGCCTAATGTTGCCTTGTTCAATATGTGATTAGCATGTTTCAACTTTACTTGCCTGTCTACTGTTTATCTAGCATGCATAATATTGCCTTGTTCAATATGTGATTAGCATGTCTACATTATGAATGCTTGTGTGGTGTTTTGCCTAGTCTATTCACTTAAGTCCTTTCCTACTCTGCTTTGCTAAGTCAACTAGTCTCTCAAGGCAACTCTAGTTGTGTGTTTGAGGTTTATGTGTTCCCAACATCTTTTCTCCATGTCTCAATCACCTACCCTTGTAACAAACTTAGTAATTCCGTATATCTGTTTGCTTCTGTGTTCCACTATACACTAAGGTGTATTCTATGTATCCCCAACCCCTCTCTCCTTGTTCGGAACCTGCTTGCCAAGTGTTTCTGAATATGGTTATTTTGTGATTTGTGTTTTGACTTCAAAGTGTTTTTCATACATTTCTCAAGCTGTTTTACCACCAAATTAGTACTGGTTTTTTTCCAGAAAATCTATTTACCTCTAAGAGTCCTCTCTATACTGTTTACCAAAACCTTTTCAAATCATGTCAAGCACTCTCACTTATTCTTAGGTTATTAAGTCATGCCCCTCTGGTATGTGTACTGCTTGGAGGTCCTGGAGATCTCTCTGAACTCTAGCATATCAGAGCTGGTTCTTCCACACGAGAAAGGTCTGGGTGTGAGCATTGCCTGGGATCCTTGAGGTCCTTAGGGAACTCTGACACACCTGGACATAATTGGCTATGAAATCCTTGGCATTTGAGACTACTGAAGGCCTGGAACACCAGGATTTACTTTGGGCCTACTTCAGGCTCCCTATAGCTTAATTTATGTTTTATTTATGTAATTTTTTCCATCATTGGTCTGTAATAATTAATTGTAAACAGATACCGGGGTGACTAGTGAAATGGGAGGGTAGCTGTATGGTACTGTGGGTAAAACGGGGTAGAAAACATGCTATAGGCTTTATGTTTTGCAAATCTGTATTAGAATCCCTGTTCTAGGATGGTTTGTTCATTTGCATTTAAACCATGATGATCTTTTACATTAGATAACCTGATTTTAGGACCTTCACGTTTATGGCTTCAGCATACTACATGCCACATATCACTATTCCATGTTTTAATTTTGCATAAGTCATGTCACTTAGAGATCCTGCTCCTAGGCTAACAACCCTGTCTTAATAAAGCTGGCATTTCTGTATGCATTAGATACCATGTCTTTTAGGAACCCTATTTGCATTTCGTTTGACATGTCTATTTCGATTGAAATAAGTAACTGGCTATGAAAAGGTCTAAACAACCTCACATATAGGCATCATGTCTCTAAATACAAGTTGATATAAAATACTTGTTATAACCTGTATCGCCTAGATCAGCATGCTCATAGGTTAAACGATTTCAACTATTCAAACAGTTCCTGTAATTGTGATTGCATACAGTCCCACATCTAGGCAAGCCTTAGGTAATCAGTCTATATATATATATATATAAACTGGAAAGTGCGTTTGAATGTGTTAAACTGCTTAAGCTTAACAAGCTATAAAACCAGTAGGCAAATTGGTTAGGATTCCGCCACTGTGTTTATGCATATCCTGAATCTGTAACATTCATCTAGATGCCATGTCCTTAGGATTTCTGAACTTCTTCACAATCTGTGGTTTAGACGTGTTGTTTGTTTGCCTATATACATGCGGAGGTAAATATGAGCCTTCTAACTGTTTGTCCCTATTTGCTTGTCCTACATGTTATTTGCTTGTCGCCTAGATTTTCACCTTTAAAAACCTTAGGTTGTCTAGAACTGTCCAGATTTAGAGGTCCTAAATTCCTCCAGGACCATAAGGAAGGGACGGGTAGCTGCACGCTTAGAGGTCGTTAATTAAACTCGCTTATAACCACTAAGGGGGGGTAATGGGTAGTAAAAGGATATGATGACCTGTGCGCTAATGTCACGTGTAGCCCCTCTCATTGAGGAGTGATTAACGGGCATTGCATGGATATGATCCTGTAGCCCAATCAACTTAGGACTTACCTTTCCCAATTCCTATATGTGTTTAAATTATCTAAACTTCTTTTTTTCCCTTTACATATACATGTATAAGCTGTCCAAACCTCTTTTACCTTCATTATCTGAACTTTCTTGATCATATATGCATTTAGACGGGGAAAGCTACTTTATTTGCAAATACTTGCTTACTTGTTAATTGACTAATTCACATAGTTTAAGTTCGGCCGGGACCCACCGTTGTGGACTGCGAGGGGTGCCTAACACCTTTCCTCAAGGTTATTTCGAGCCCTTACCCTAATCTCTGGTAATGCAAACTAGTTACATGAGTTAATCGCTCTAGGTGCCCTAACGCACCATAATCCGTTAGGTGGCGACTCTTCAAATACCCAATTCCCAAAAGGAAACGAGTTGTTCCCCCATGAATGTCGAAACCTGGACGCCCGCGAGGGAAAAAGGGGGCGCGACACCGGACATACGCCCGGTCCCATATTTCAATACGGACCCACCGAGACTGTCAAAATACGAGTTTGGGTCCGTTTACTAAAAACGTTGACCGAAGTCAACTAAATCAACTTTTAAAGGTAAAAATTATTACTTTTCTCAACTTTCCACATAATAGCTTTCCGGAAACACGCACGGACTGCGCACGCAAATCGAGGAGGAATAAAATAAGGTTTTGAAGGCGTCGGAACACAGAATCGAGTTCTAAAACATAAGATGACCTTTTGGGTCATCACATTCGAACACCTCTAAAACAACAGTTCGTCCTCGAACGAACATAGAAAAGTACCTGAGTTGGGAAAAAGGTGGGGCATATCTACTCCGCATACTGGACTTGGACTCCCAGGTAGCTGCCTCAACATGCTGACCTCTCCACTGCACTCGAACCGAAGGATAATTCTTCGATCTCAACTGACGAACCTGTTGGTCTAGAATAGCTACCTGCTCCTCCTCGTAGGTCAAATCCTTTTCCAATTGGACAATGCTGAAATCTAACACGTGGGATGGATCGCCGTGATACTTCTAAAGCATGGACACATGAAACACTGGATGCACCGCTGATAAGCCTGGTGGCAACGCAAGTCTGTAGGCCACCTCTCCCGCTCAATCAAGAATTTCAAAAGGCCCGATGAACCTAGGGCTTAACTTGCCCTTCTTCCCAAACCTCATTACACCCTTTATGGGCGATACCCGAAGCAACACTCTCTCTCCGACCATGAATGCCATATCACGAACCTTACGGTCGGCATAACTCTTCTGCCTGGACCGAGTTGTACGAAGTCTATCCTGAATGATATTAACCTTATCCAAGGCAACTTGTACTAAATCTGTACCCAATAATCGAGCCTCCCCCGGCTCAAACCACCCAATCGGTGATCGACACCGTTTACCATATAATGCCTCATAGGGAGCCATCTGGATGCTCGACTGATAACTGTTGTTGTAGGCAACCTCTGCTAACGGCAAGAAATGATCCCAAGAACCTCCAAGGTCAATAACACAGGCGTAGAGCATATCCTCCAAGATCTGAATAGTACGCTTGGACTGTTTGTCCGTCTGAGGATGAAATGTTATGCTCAATTCGACCAGCGTACCCAACTCACACTGTACTGCCTTCTAGAAGTGCGAGGTAAACTGCGTACCTCGATCAGAAATGATAGGCACGGGCACACCGTGAAGACGAACGATCTCACGGATATAAATCTTTACCAATCGCTCCAAAGAATAGGAAACTGCCACAGGAATGAAATGCACTGACTTGATCAGTCTATCCACAATAACCCAAACTGCATCGAACTTCCTCTAAGTCTGTAGGAGTCCAACAACGAAATCCATAGTGATACGCTCCCACTTCCACTCAGGAGTCTCTATCTTCTAAAGCAAACCACCAGGTCTTTGATGCTCGTACTTTACTTGCTGACAATTTAGACACCGAGCTACATATGCAACTATGTCCTTATTCATCCTTCTCAACAAATAATGCTGCCACAAGTTCTAATACATCTTGGCGGCGCGCGGATGAATAGAATATCGGGAACTGTGAGCCTCCTCTAGAATCAACTCACGACGTCCATCCACATTAGGCACACAAACACGACCCTGCATCCTCAAAACTCCATCATCTCCAACCATAACCTGCTTGGCATCACCGTGCCGCACGTGTCCCTAAGGACATATAGATGAGGTCATCATACTGTTGCTCCCTGATGTGGTCAAACAAAGAAGACCGAGCGACAGTGCAAGCTAAAACACGACTGGGCTCAGAAACATCCAACCTCACGACCCGATTGGCTAAGGCCTGAACATCTAATGCAAGCGGTCTCTCACCGACTGGAATGTACGCAAGGCTGCCCATACTAGCTGACTTCCTACTCAAAGCATCGTCCACCATGTTGGCCTTCCCGGGATGATACAAGATGGTGATATCATAGTCTTTCAATAGTTCCAACCACCTTCTCTGCCTCAAATTGAGCTCCTTTTGCTTGAACAAATACTACAAACTCTTATGATCCGTGAATACCTCACACGACACGCCATATAAATAGTGCCTCCAAATCTTTCAGCGTGTGAACAATGGCTGCCAGCTCCAAGTCATGAATAGGATAATTCTTCTCGTGAACCTTTAGCTGCCGTGAAGCATATGCAATAACCTTGCCACCCAGCATCAATACCACACCAAGTCCAATACGATATGCGTCACAATATACTGTATAGGATCCTAAACCTGTGGGTAATACCAACACCGGCGCCGTAGTCAAAGCTGTCTTGAGCTTTCGAAAGCTCGTTTCACACTCGTCTGATAGGAAGTGTAAGAAGAGCATGACGGGCCAAATCAATAAAACGGGTCTCGTACCGAGTTACGGACATACTGTCCTGCTGGAGATGCTCTGCGATAGTCCTCTCTCAGTGTAACAGGAAGGAACTTCTCGAGAAATAGCTGAGAGAACTGATCCCAAGTCAAAGTAGGCAACCCAGCAGGTCTAGTCAACACAAAATCATTCCACCATCTCTTAGCGGAACTTGACATATGAAATGCAGCAAAGTTGACCCCATTGGTCTCCACTATCCCCATGTTCCGTAACACCTCATGACAACTGTCCAGATAGTCCTGGGGATCCTCTGAAGATGTACTGCCATAGTGAACTGGGAAAAGCTTGGTAAACCTATCCAACCTCCACAAAGCCTTAGAAGACATAGCTGACCCATCATCGGTCCGTACTGCAACACTTGGCGAAACTACCCCAATGGCATGAGCTGCTGGAGTCTGAAACTGAGGATCCATCTGCTCCGGAGTGTGGGTAGCGGGAGTCTATGCTCCTCCCCCAGCCCGAGAGACGGTTGGTGCTACAGGGAATGTATCGGCTTGTGCCACACTCTCCATGAGGCCCACTAGACGAACCAAAGCATCCTAAAGTATCGGGGTAGCGATGAACCCCTCT
Organism: Nicotiana attenuata; assembly: GCF_001879085.1. Taxonomy (NCBI): domain Eukaryota; kingdom Viridiplantae; phylum Streptophyta; class Magnoliopsida; order Solanales; family Solanaceae; genus Nicotiana; species Nicotiana attenuata. Next base: position 6,450,683 of record NC_031997.1, on the reverse strand, counting down.
GGAACCTGAGTTGGCCCTGTTGGAATGGTCTGGGCTGGAGCCTCCTCATCAAACTCTACCTGAGGCTCCACAATTAGTGCTGCTGCTCTAGCTCTGGGGTGAGCCCTACCCCTGCCTCGGCCTCGTCCTCTACCCCTCATAAGAGCCACACTGGGGACTCTGGCTGCTGCTCCGCTGATGAAGCGGTACGTGTCCTTTCCATCTGCGAAGGAACAAGAGTAGAAAGATCAATTAGCATTGAGAGATTAAATCACACGACAGAGAAGAATAGAAGTGAATTTGTTCCTAAACTCTTGTAACGACCCGGCCAACCGTTTTGAGAATTAACACCTCGATCCCCTATTAACTGCTTTCCCCGTGTCTTTTTCTGCTATTTTGATTTGCCGAGATGGTTCATCTTGAGTTTTGGAGTGTTTTGGGACACTTAGTCCCTAAATGAGAGTTTAAGTCTTAGAATTTGGACCGTAGTCAGAGCGGTAAGAAGATGGCTCCAGAATGGAATTCCGTTGATTCCGTTAGCTCCGTTGGGTGATTTCGGGCTTAGGGGCGTGTGCGGCTTGTGTTTTGGAGGTCGGTAGCTTAATTAGGCTTGAAATGGCGAAAGTTGAATTTTTGGAGTTTCAGGCCGATAGTGGAATTTTTGATATTAAGGTCGGAATCCGATTCCTGAAGTTGGAAAAGGTCTGTAGCGGTGAATATGACTTGTGTGCAAAATTTGGGGTCAATCGGACGTGGCTTGGTTGGTTTTGTCATCGGTTGTAGAATTTTGGAAATTCAAGTTCATCAAGATTGGATTGGAGGGTGATTCGTGGTTTTAGCATTTTTTTGATGTGATTTGAGGGCTCGATTAAGTTCGTATAAGGTTTTAGGATTGGTTGGTATGTTTGGTTGAGGTCCCGGAGGCCTCGAGTGAGTTTCGGGTGCTTAACGGATTTGATTTGGGACTTAGGCATTGCTGAAGATTTGCTGCACCTGATATAATCGCACCTGCGGATGTGGAACCGCAGGTGCGAAGCCGAAGAAGCGGTAAGGAAGCCGCAGATGCGGAATTGGACTTGGGCATAGGGAACCGCAGATGCGGCCCCAGCCCGGATAAGTGGCTTTCGCACCTGCGATGCTTTTTCCGCAGGTGCGGGACCGCAGATGCGGCCCCATGAGCGCAGATGCGGAAATCGCTGGGCAGAAAAGGGGATTTTAAGGATTTGAAATTTCATAACACCAAATTCGATTTTTTAGCTCGGGAGAAGGTGATTCTATGAGGATTTTGATGAGGAAGTCAGTGGGTAACGATTCCTAACCTTATTTCATTTATATTTCATCAATCTATAGTAATTTTCTCCATCTAATCAAGGAATTTGAATGGAAAAATGGGAATTTGGGGGAAAAGTTCCCCGATCGAATATTTGGGTTTTGATCGGGTTTTAAGCGTCGGAATTGAATAAATTTTGGACGAGTGATCACGTGAGTGAATGGGTGTTTATAATTTATGACTTTTACCCGATTCCGAGACGTGGGCCCGGGGAGAATTTTTGGGCATTTTCCTATTTTCTTGCCTTAGCTTTGAATTCATTAGTTAAATGAGTTGCTTGTCGCTATATTTATGTTATGTAATTGATTTGATTAGATTTGGGCCACTCAGAGTTGGATACTCGTGGCAAGAGCGTGATTTTGGATTGATTTTGAGCTTGGTTCGAGGTAAGTGGCTTGCCTAACCTTGTGTGGGGGAACTCCCCTTAGGATTTTGGTACTGTTGTTAAATGAATGCCGTGTACGTGAGGTAACGAGTGCGTACACGTGCTAATTATTGAAAAACCCCGTCTTCATTAAGTAATTAACTATGTTATTCCTTTAATTGAGCAATACTAGTATACGTAGCATCCTGTTTAGCTTAGGAAAGCATGCTTATGTGCCTTAACTGTCTTATCTGCTTTAACTGTCTACCTGGATTCGGTGTAGCATGTTTAGTGTAAGAATTACCTGTCTTCTTTGCTACGAACTTGACTAGAACTGTAGATTTTTCCTAGCTAGAACTGTTGTGTATATTGAATGAGTTGTATATTTATTTTGGGACTACGGAACGGTATTCCGAGAGATCCCCTGCACATTTACGATTTGGACTACGGGACGGTATCCCGGGAGATCCTCTGTACATTTATGTTTGGAACTACGGGACAGTATCCCGGGAGATCCCCTGTACTGGATATTTACTTTGGGACTACGGAACGATATTCCGGGAGATCCCCTGCACATTTACGATTTGGACTATGGGACGGTATCCCGGGAGATCCTTTGTACATTTACGTTTGGGACTATGGGACGGTATCCCGGGATATCCCTTGTTGCAATCTCTATGTACTGAGTTATTTCTTCCTGTGATTTCATTTTTCATTGACTGTTAGCATTTTTAACTCCACTGCGATATTTCATACTGTTTATCTTATATGTATAAACCAGTAGGGCCCTGACCTGATCTCGTCACTACTCGACCGAGGTTAGGCTTGGCACTTACTGGGTACCACTGTGGTGTACTCATGCCCTTTCCTGCACATGTTTTTCTTGTGCAGATCCAGGTACCTCTTCTCAGCCATACTTTCAGTGAGTGCGAGGCGATCTTAGAGACTTTGAGGTATATCTGCCACGTCCGCAGACCTAGAAGTCCCTCTATTTTCCTCCTTCAGTTATAGACTTCCTGTATTTTTCTTCGTTGGTAGATTTCTGGAGTTAGAAACACTATGTACTTCTGCAGCTTGCGATTCATGAGATTCCGGGTTTTGGGAGTGCCTATGTTTTGTTTGAGAGTGTTTTATTGTATATGTCGAGCGATATTTTAAACTCCTTTATTATATTTACTTGTTAATTGATAGCTTTGTATCTTTATTTCATTTCAGAAATTTGTTAGGCTTGCCTAGTCGTAGAGACTAGGTGCCGTCACGACAGTTCACACAGGGAGAACTTGGGTCGTGACAAGTTGGTATCAGAGCTCTGGGTTCATAGGAGTCATGAATCACAAGCCGGTTTATTAGAGTGTCGGGGATCAGTACGGAAACGTCTGTACTTATCTTCGAGAGGCTATGGAACTGTTAGGAAAATTCCACTTCATTTGATTCCTTGTCATGCGAGATTATTGATTTCGAAATTCTAAACCTCTATCTTCTATTCTCTCACAGATGGTGAGGACACGTGCTACTGGAGATGACCAGGCACCCGCGCCCCCTGCTAGAGCCGCCAGAGGCTGGGGCCGGTAGAGGCCGAGGACGCGCATGTGGTGCAGCCAGAGGACCCGCGCGAGCTGCCACAAAGGAGCCACCAGCAGCTCCGGCCGGAGCCCAGGCGCCTGATACGCCTATTACTACTACTCCAGCTCTCCAAGAGACCCTTGTAGAGTTCATGACCATGTACAACACTTTAGCTCAGGCAGGGTTGATTCCCCTTGCTACAGCCACATCTCAGGCTGGGAGAGGAGCACAGACTCTCGCCGCCCGCACTCCAGAGCAGTGGGTTTAGGTTTATCAGATCCCAGAGGTTTTACTGGTACCACTTGTAACCCTAGCTCAGCCCGAGGGTAGGGCAGCAGTTTCAGAGGAGGAGCAGCGGAGGCTTGAGAGGTACAAGAAGTACGACCCTCCTACATTCAGTGGTCTAGCATCAGAGGATGCTCAAGGATTTCTAGATGAGTGCCACCGTATCCTCCGCACCATGGGTATAGCAGAGTCGAGTGGGGTTTCTTTCACCGCCTTCCAGCTTCGAGGGGCAGCCTATCAGTGGAGGTGTACTTTTGAGTTGGACAGTCCGGCTGAGGCAGCTTCCCTTACATGGACCTAATTTTCGGATATGTTTTTGAGGGAGTATGTCCCTCAAAGCCTTAGGGATGCATGGCGCACGGAGTTTGAGCATTTGCGATAGGGTACTATGACTGTTTCGGAGTATGTTGTCCGTTTTAGTGACTTGGCTAGACATGCACCAGCCTTTGTTTCTACAGTTCGAGAGAGAGTTCGCCGGTTCATTGAGGGGCTCATTCCCAGCATCGGGTCTAGCATGGCCCGGGAGTTAGAGATGGATATTACTTATTAGCAGGTGGTGAGTATTGCTAGGAGAGTAGAGGGCATGCTTGCTCGGGATAGGGAGGAGAGAGGCCAAGAGGTCTCGAGAGTCGATCAATTATTCTGGTGCCCATGCCCCGGATACAGCTCGTCATGGTAGGGGTTATGTGAGTCGCCCCGTTCATTCAGCTCTTACAGCAGCTAGTGGTATTCCAGCTCCTCCTAGACCTCACGAGCCTTATTATACACCTCCAGTATCTAGTGCGCCTCCTGCGCGGGGTGCTTTCAGTGGTCAGTCCAGCAGATCTGGCCTGAGCTAGTCACAGTCGCCACGTACTCCCAGAGCTTGTTTTGAGTGTGGCAACACATGCCATACGATGAGGGATTGCCCCAGACTTAGGAGAGGTGCACTTCCACAGACTTCTCAGCCACAGCGTGCTTCACAGGGTTCCCAAGCTATGATTACAACACCGGTTGCTACCCCACCAGCTCATCCAGTGAGAGGTGGAGGTCGAGGAGGTAGAGGTAGACCTAGAGAGGGAGGCCATGCCAGATACTATGCCCTTCCTGCCCGTACTAAGGTTGTTGCCTCCGATTCTATCATTACAGGTATTGTTCCGGTCTGTCATAGAGATGCATCGGTTCTATTCGATCCAGGCTGCACTTATTCCAATGTGTCCTCTTATTTTGCCCCGCATTTGGGCGTATCTCGGGATTCTTTGAGTTTCCATGTTTATGTTTCTACTCCTGTGGGAGATTCTCTTGTTGTGAACCCCGTTTATCGGTAGTGTTTGATTGCTCTTAGTAGTTTTGAGACCATATCCGATTTATTATTGCTCAGCATGGTAGATTTTGATGTTATCTTGGGCATTGATTGGTTGTCGCCCCATTATTCTATTCTTGATTGTCACGCCAAGACCATGACGCTGGCTATGCCAGGTGTACCGCGATTAGAGTGGAGGGGTACATTAGATTACACTCCCAGTAGAGTTACTTCATTTCTTAAAGCTCAATAAATGGTTGAGAAGGGGTGTGACGGGTATCTAGCTTATGTGAAAGATGTCAGTATTGATACCCCTACAGTTGATTCAATCCCAGTAGTGCAGGATTTCTCTGATGTGTTTCCAGCTGATCTTCTGGGCATGCTGCCCGACAGAGATACTGATTTTGGCATTGATTTGTTGCCGGGCACTCAGCCCATTTCTATTCCTCCTTATCGTATGGATCCTCTTGAGTTGAAGGAACAGTTACAGGAATTTCTTGATAAGGGCTTTATTCGGCCCAGTGTGTCACCTTGGGGTGCTCCTGTCTTGTTTGTGAAGAAAAAGGATGGTTCTATGCGTATGTGCATTGATTATCGCCAATTGAACAAAGTTATAGTGAAGAACCGGTATCCTTTGCCTCGTATTAATGACCTATTTGATCAGTTACAGGGTGCCCGAGTGTTTTCTAAGATTGACTTGCGTTCAGGTTTTCATCGGTTGAAGATTCAAGAGCCAGATATCCCGAAGACTGCTTTCAGTACTCGGTATGGTCATTACGAGTTCCTTGTTATGTCATTTGGGCTGACCAATGCCCCAACAATATTTATGCATTTGATGCACAGTCTATTCCGGCCATATCTTGACTCGTTCGTCATTGTCCTTATTGATGACATTCTGGTGTACTCCCGGAGTCGGGAAAATCATGAGCAACACCTGAGAACAGTGCTTCAGGCCTTGAGAGAAAAGAAATTATATGCGAAGTTCTCGAAATGCGAATTCTGGTTGGATTCCATGGCATTCTTGGGTCACGTAGTATCGAGTGAAGGGATCAAGGTGGATCCGAAGAAAGTGGAAGCAGTGTAGAGTTGTCCCAGACCATCCTCAGCTACAGAGATCCGTAGTTTTCTTGGCTTGGCGGGTTATTACCGTCGATTTGTTGAGGGATTTTCATTTATTGCAGCACCTATGACCAGGCTGACCCGGAAGGGTGCTCCGTTCAGGTGGATGGAAGAGTGTGACTTGAGCTTTCAGAAGCTCAAGATAGCTTTCACTACATCCCTAGTATTGATATTGCCTACAGGTTCGGGGTCTTATACTGTTTATTGTGATGCCTCGAGGATTGGCCTTGGAGCGGTATTGATGCAGGACGGTAGGGTGATTGCCTATGCGTCCAGACAGCTGAAGGTGCATGAGAAGATTATCCTGTCCATGATCTCGAGTTAGCTGCTATTGTTCATGCCTTGAAGATCTAGCGTCATTATTTGTACGGTGTTCCTTGTGAGATCTATACTGATCACCGGAGTTAGCAGCATCTGTTCAAGCAGAAGGACCTTAATTTGCGTCAGAGGAGGTGGTTAGAGCTGCTTAAGGATTATGATATCACTATTTTGTACCACCCGGGGAAGGCCAATGTGGTGGCTGATGCTTTAAGTCGCTGAAAGGAGAGTTTGGCTTATCTACCAGTAGCAGAGAGGCATATGGCGATGGAAGTTCAGGCCTTAGCCAACCAGTTTTTGAGATTGGATATTTCGGAGCCCGGTCGGGTCCTAGCGTGTGTAGTTTCTCGGTCTTCCTAGTTTTATCGTATCAGAGAGCGTCAGTATGATGACCCTCATTTGCTTGTCCGAAAGGACAAGGTTCTGCATGATGATGCCAGAGATGTGACCATTGGTGAAGACGGGGTATTGAGGATGCAGGGTCGGATATGTGTGCCCAATGTTGATGGGCTTCGGGAGTTGATTCTAGAGGAGGCCCACTGTTCGCGGTATTCCATCCATCCGGGTTAGGGTTGTGCACGGATCAGATCAGATTGGATTTAGCACATTTTGGATCCGGATTTGGGATTTTGAATTCTAGAAAATGCAATCCGAATCCGATCCGAATTATATCGAATCGGATCGGATTTTAAAGTTTGGATCAGATCGGATTTCGCATCGGATTATTATGCCTCAAAGTTGCAAACTAATATGTATATTTTCTTTGTAAAAGAGGCAATACATTAAGAAAAAATCATGTTTATGCAATTATGAGAGTACTATGGTGCCAATATAGCTAAATCCAGAAATTGTAAAGGTAATAGCTTGGAGAAAGATGTAAAGGAAGTACTGACTATCCGAAATTAAAGTATAGTATTTATACATGCCCTAATAATTTTGGATTTTGGATCGGATCGGATTAAAATATACCAATCCGATTCGAAACACGAAATTTTAATAAATACAATCCGAAATCTGATCCAATCCGAAATCCGAAATTGAATGGATCGTTTCGAATTTCGGATATCCGATCCAAATGAACAGCCCTAATCTGGGTTCCGCAAAGATGTACCAGGATTTAAGGCAGCACTATTAGTGAAGGAGGATGAAGAAAGATATAGTTGGGTTTGTAGCTCGATGCCTTAATTGTCAGCAGGTGAAATACGAGCATCAGAGACCGGGTGGCTTGCTTCATCAGATAGAGATTCCAGAGTGGAAGTGGGAGCGGATCACCATGGACTTCATAGTTGGACTCCCCCGGACTTTGAGGAAGTTCGATGCCATTTGGGTGATTGTGGATCAGCTGACCAAGTCCGGGCACTTCATTCTTGTGTGTACTACCTATTCTTCAGAGCAGTTGGCGGAGATTTATATCCGAGAGATTGTTCGTCTGCATGGTATTCCAGTTTCCATTATTTCAGATAGAGGTACTCAGTTTACGTCATGGTTCTGGAGAGCCGTACAACATGAGTTGGGTACTCGGGTAGACTTGAGCACAACACTTCACCCCCAGACAGACGGACAGTCTGAACGCACTATTCAAATTCTTGAGGATATGCTCCGTACGTGTGTGATGGAGTTTGGAGGTTCTTGGGATCAGTTCTTGCCACTTGCGGAGTTTGCCTACAATAACAGTTATCAGTCCAGCATTCAGATGGCACCGTATGAGACTCTGTATGGTAGGCGGTGTAGATACCGGTGGGTTGGTTCGAGTCGGGCGAGGCTAGATTATTGGGTACAGACTTGGTTCAGGATGCTTTGGAGAAGGTTAAGGTGATTCAGGATAGACTCCGCACAGCCCAGTCCAGACAGAAGTGTTATGCGGACCGAAAGGTTCACGATGTTTCATTTATGGTGGGAGAGCGGGTCTTGCTTCGGGTTCGCCTATGAAGGGCGTTATGAGATTTGGAAAGAGGGGCAAGTTGAACCAAGGTTTATTGGTCCCTTTGAGGTGTTGTGGCGTGTTGGGGAGGTTGCTTATGAGCTTTCCTTACCTCCCAGCTTGGCAGGAGTTCATCCAGTATTTCATGTTTCGATGCTCCGGATATATCACGGTGATCCGTCTCACTGTTGGATTTCAGTTCAGTCCAGTTGGACAAGGATCTATCTTATGTTGAGGAGCCAGTGGCTATATTGGACAGGCAGGATCAGAAGTTGAGGTCAAAGAGCATTGCATCAGTAAAGGTTCAGTGGCGGGTCAACCGGTCGAGGAGGTGACTTGGGAGACTAAGCAGGATATGCTCAGCCGTTATCCTCATCTTTTCACCACTTCAGGTATGTCTCTATGCTCGTTCGAGGACGAACGAATGTTTTAAGAGGGGGAGGATGTAACGACCCGGCCGGTCATTTTGAGAATTAACGCCCCGATCACCTATTAACTGCTTTCCCCGTGTCTTTTTTTGCTATTGTGATTTGCCGAGATGGTTCATCTTGAGTTTCGGAGTGTTTTGGGACACTTAGTCCCTAAATGAGAGTTTAAGTCTTGGAATTTGGACCGTAGTCGGAGCAGTATGAAGACGGCTCCGGAATGGAATTCCGTCAATTCCGTTAACTCCGTGGGGTGATTTCGGGGCGTGTGCGGATTGTGTTTTGGAGGTCCATAGCTTATTTAGGCTTGAAATGGCGAAAGTTAAATTTTTGTAGTTTCGGGCCGATAGTGGAATTTTTGATATCGGGGTCAGAATCCGATTCCGGAAGTTGGAATAGGTCCGTAGTGGTGAATATGACTTGTGTGCAAAATTTAGGGTCAATCGGACGTGGCTTGGTTAGTTTCAGCATCGGTTGTAGAATTTTGGAAATTCAACTTCATTAGGTTTGGATTGGAGGGTGATTCGTGGTTTTAGCGTTGTTTGATGTGATTTGAGGGCTCAACCAAGTTCGTATGAGGTTTTAGGATTGGTTGTTATGTTTGGTTGAGGTCTGAGGGGCCTCAGGTGAGTTTCAGGGTGCTTAACGGATTTGATTTGGGACTTAGGCATTGCTGAAGATTTGATGCACCTGATATAATCGCACCTGCGGATATGGGACCGCAGGTGCGGAGCCGCAGAAGCGGCAAGGAAGCCGCGGATGCGGAATTGGACTTGGGCATAGGAAATCGCAGGTGCGGCTGGGGGACCGCAGATGCTGAATCGCAAATGCGGCCCAAAGACCGCAGATGCGGACCCATCCCAAATAGTGACTTTCTTCACCTGCGATGCTTTTTGCGCGGGTGCGGGACCGCAGATGCGGCTGCATAAGCGCAGATGCGGAAATTGCTGGGCAAAAAAGGGGATTTCGAGGGTTTGAAATTTCATAACACCAAATTCGATTTTTAGCTCGGGAGAAGGCGATTCTGTGAGGATTTTGAAGAGGAAGTCAGTGGGTAACGATTCCTAACCCTATTTCGTTTATATTTCATCAATCTATAGTAATTTTCTCCATCTAATCAAGGAATTTGAGTGGAAAAATGGGAATTTGGGGGAAAAGTTCCCCAATCGAATTTTTGGGTTTTGATCGATTTTTAAGCGTCAGAATTGAATAATTTTTGGACGAGTGATCTCGTGAGTGAATGGGTGTTCGTAATTTGTTACTCTTACCTGATTCCGAGACGTGGGCCCGGAGAGGATTTTTGGGCGTTTTCCTATTTTCTTGCCTTAGCTTTGAATTCATTAATTAATTGAGTTTCTTGTCTCTATATTTACGTTATGTAATTGATTTGATCGGAGGCCAGGGATGAATCGAAAAAGAAATCTTTATTGGTTCTACCTCCTATTTTTTATGAAGAGAATGAATCTTTTTCTCGAAGGATCAGAAAAAAATGGGTCCGGATCTCCTGCGGGAATGATTTGGAAGATCCAAAACCAAAAATAGTGGTATTTGCTAGCAACAACATAATGGAGGCAGTCACTCAATATAGATTGATCCGAAATCTGATTCAAATCCAATATAGTACCTATGGGTACATAAGAAATGTATTGAATCGATTCTTTTTAATGAATAGATCCGATTTTGGGCCACTCGGAGTTGGATACTCATGGCAAGAGCATGATTTCGGATTGATTTTGAGCTTGGTTCGAGGTAAGTGGCTTGCCTAACCTTGTGTGGGGGAACTCCCCTTAGGATTTTGGTACTGTTGTTATATGAATGTCGTGTACGTGAGGTGGCGTGTGCGTACGCGTGCTAATTGTTGAAAAACCTCGTTTTCATTAAGTAATTAACTATGTTTTTCCTTTAATTGAGCAATTCTAGTATACGTAGCCTCCTGTTTAGCTTAGGAAAGCATGCTTATGTGCCTTAACTGTCTTATCTGCTTTAATTGTCTACCTGGATTCTGTGTAGCATGTTTAGAGTAAGAATTACCTATCTTCTTTGCTACGAACTTGACTAGAACTATAGATTTTTCCTAGCTGGAACTGTTGTGTATATTGAATGAGTTGTGTATTTATTTTGGGACTACGGAACGGTATTCCGGGAGATCCCCCTGTATGTTTATGTTTGGGACTACGGGATGATATCCCGGGAGATCCCCTTATACTGGATATTTACTTTGGGATTACGGAACGGTATTCTAGGAGATCCCTTGCACATTTACGATTTGGACTACGGGGCGGTATCCCAGGAGATCCTTTGTACATTTACTTTTGGGACTACGGGAAGGTATCCCGGGAGATCCCCTGTTGCTATCTCTGTGTACTGAGTTATTTCTTCCGGTGATTTCATTTTTCATTGACTGTTAGCATTTTTAACTCTACTGCGATATTTCATACTGTTTTATCTTATTATATGTATAAACCAGTAGGGCCCTGAGCTGATCTCGTCACTACTCGACCGAGGTTAGGCTTGGCACTTATTGAGTACAGATGTGGTGTACTCATGCCCTTTCCTGCACATGTTTTTCGTGTGCAAATCCAGGTACCTCTTCTCAACCATACTTTCAGTGAGTGCGAGGCGATCTTAGAGACTTCGAGGTATATCTGCCGCGTCCGCAGACCTAGCATTCCCTCTCTATTCCTCCTTCAATTATAGACTTCTTGTATTTTTCTTCGTTGGTAAATTTCTGGAGTTAGAAACACTATGTACTTCTGTAGCTTGTGATTCATGAGATTCCGGGTTTTGGGAGTGCTTATGTTTGGTTCGAGAGTGTCTTATTGTATATGCCGAGCGGCATTATAACTCCTTTATTATATTTACCTGTTAATTGATAGTTTCGTGTCTTTGTTTCATTTCCGCAATTTGTTAGGCTTACCTAGTCGTAGAGACTAGGTGTCGTCACGATAGTTCAAGGAGGGAGAACTTGGGTCGTGACAACTCTATAGCCTCTGGGGGATAAGCACAGACATCTCCGTACCAATCCCTCAGATTCTACTAAGCTTGTTCGTGAATTGTGAGACCTAGGCAACCTAGTGCTCTGATACCAACTTGTCACGACCCGGAATTCCCACCCTCGGGACCGTGATGGCGCCTAACATCACACTCGCTAGGCAAGCCGATGTTAGAGTATTACTAACCAGTTCCTTTACGTTTCAATGATTAAGAGTAAACAAACTAAAACAAATAAAAATAATTGCGGAAGTGAGTAAACAACCTCTTTATATATAAATACTATAACCAATATTGTCACTATTACTACCAGAATTCGGTGTCACAACTCACAAACGTACTAGAACTTTTCTACAAACTTGGTCTGAAAGAAATTACAACTGTTTTGGAAAGAAAGAAAACAGAAATATAGTAATGTAGAAGGGGAGACCAGGGCCCGCGGACGCCTGCAGGACTGCCTTGGATCTCCAAACTGGGTAACCTGAAGCCAATCTCTGAATCAGCCACTGCCTGCTTCGAAATCTGCACAGAAAGTGCAGAGTGCAGTATCAGTACAACTGACCCCATGTACTGGTAAGTGTCGAGCCTAACCTCGACAAGGTAGTGACGAGGCTACGGCAGGGCAATTACAATATAACATGTATACAATATGTAATAAAACGGAAAGAAGTATGGAACAAAATAAAATAGTAACTTGCAAGGAACGAATACAGAACTCAAGTATCTAATCAGTACCCAGCTATAACCAATCCTTAAGTGAGATACAAAACCACAAAATAACCTACACAGTAGAAGAAGGATACATAAATACATAAACTGATGCGGCGCGCATCCCGATCCCACCATATAATCTGTAACAATATGAACATACACCCTTATTAATCCATATCAATCCACCCTTATTCCTCCTGTTGCGGCGTGCAACTCGATCCCACCGTACAATAGCAATTCACCCTTATTCTTCCTATTGCGGCGCGCAACCCGATCCCACCGTATAATAACATTTCACCCTTATTCCTCCTCAATATATCACCCTTATTCCTCATGTTGCGGCGCGCAACCCGATCGCATCATATCAGTACCAGTTACACAATAAGAACAGAAGTTTCACAATTTGGCTCAAAACTCCCCACAATAACCTCAACTAAAACAAACGGGAAGCGGTACAATTATAAAACTTCACTCAAATTACACTACTCAGCGAAACCAATAAACACTGATAACCAGCTTAAACCAATGATATGAAACAATGAAGCTACGTGATATCCAATACGTTTAACAACGAAAACAATATACGACAAGTAGCAACTAATCATGGAAATACCAATAAAGCATGTAGCAGTTAAGCAGGAAACAATATATTATGAACAGGAAGAAAACAGGCAAACCGATAAATTGGCGGCGCATAGGTACTCGTCACCTCACCTATACGCCACTCACATGGATTTTCATATAGCAATTAAGTCGGGGACCCCTAATCCCTCGAGTCAAAGTTAGACACAACACTTACCTCGATCTCACGGACAAACTCAAGGCCCAATCACAGCTTTTCCCTTCACATAAGCCTCCGGACCAATAGAATCTAGCAAATTACCAACCAAACGATTCAATTTAAGCCTTAGGAACTACCCACGATAGCAAGGAATTCAATTTAGGCCATTTTGGAAGAAGTCAACAAAAGTCAACACCCGGGCTCGTTTGGTCCAAACCCAAAATTCAGACCAAAACCCGATTACCCATTCACCCCCGAGCCCGGATATACAATTGGTTTTGGAATCCAACCTCAATCTGAGGTCTAAATCCCCAAATTTCGAAATCCCTAATTTCTACCCGAAAATCCTAATTCCACCATGAATATCCTAGATTCTAGGTTGACGTCTTGTTATATGAGGTGAAAGATTGAAAGAAATGAGTTAAGAATCACTTACCTATGATTTGGGGAAGAAATCGCCTCCAAGGTTCTTGGGTTTGAATTTTGGAGAATGGGAGAAAAATCCAGTCCAAGTCTCTTTTCATCAGCTGCAGATGTCGCAAATGCGAAGCTTGCAAATGCGAAGGTACCATTGCAAATGCGAGGTCCTTTGTGAAGATATTTTCGCAAATGCGACTAAACGATCGCATTTGCGATCACTGCCTTCCCAACCTTACTTCGCAAATGCAAAGAATTCCTCGCCATTGCGAGGTCTGCTTGGCCCGGCTACTCTTCGCATTTGCAATGAGGAGCTCGCAAATGTGGAACATGCAGGTTTCACAATTGCGATGCCTGATCTCGCAAATGCGAGATCAGAGGCCTGCAACAAGATCAGTTATACCAGCAAAATTTCCTAAGTTCAAAACACCCTGTAGCCTATCCGAAACTCACATGAGCCCTCGGGGCTCCAAACCAAACATGCACACAAGTCTTAAAACATCATACGAACTTGCTTGTGCGATCAAATCGCCAAAATAACACCTAGAATTACGAATTTAGCACCAAATCACATGGAATTCTTAAGAACACTTTGAAATTCCTCTTTTCTCAACCGGATACCCGAATCACGTCAAATCAACTCTGATTTTCACCAAATTTCACAGACATGATTTAAATATTATATTAAACTTGTACCGAGCTCCTGAACCAAAATACGGGCCCGATACCAATGAGATCAAACATTAATCAAATTCTTTAAACTATTAGATTTTCAGACTTATAATTTTTAACAAAAATTTATTACTCGGGCTAGGGACCTCCGAATCCGATTCCGGGCATACGCCCAGGTCCTATATTTCAATACGGACCTACCGGGACGGTCAAAATACGAGTCTGGATCCGTTTATTCAAAACGTTGACCGAAGTCAACTAAATCAACTTTTAAAGGTAAAAATTATTATTATTCTCAACTTTTCACATAAAAGCTTTCCGGAAATACGTCCGGGCTGCACACACAAATCGAGGAGGAATAAAATGAGTCTTTGAAGGCCTCAGAACACGAAATCGAGTTCTAAAACATAAGATGACCTTTTGGGTCATCACATTCGAACCTGTACTTAATACGTACTAATACTTTAACTCCGCTCCAAGAGCAAAAGCCAACTATCACCTTTTGGGATGCAAATCAATGACAATAAATTACCACTATCAAACCCTTCGGGGTTGCCTAGTTGGTTTGGAGGATGGTCATTCATACGGATGATCTGAGATCGAATTCCCCCTCAATGCATTCTGGGTTGTCGCACAGGGCTTGCCTAGTGCGGTTTACATCTCCTGTGTAGTTTGCAGGCTATTACACAGATGAGATTTACCCAATACACACAAAAGTAACGGCTGCGGGTTTTCCCTTTTAAAAAAAAAATGTAACCATCAATTTCTCTTTCTACTGGTATTCATCTTTCTACTAGTCTAAACTTCTCCTTAGACTAGATCAATATAGTAATCTCCATTATATAGAAGAATAAATTATAAACTTCGTCTTAGAAAAAGTGGGTGGGTGGGTGGAGAAAAGAAAAGGGAAATTCATATAGTGGAGCATATCTACTGGAGGCAAACAGCTCCACTTTGTCTGATAATCATGCCTTGAAATGGATGTTACAGTCATAGTTTGAATGTAATTATGAACTCCGAATCTTCGAATGCATGATACGAAACGTGTCCATAATTCAATTAAATGATCCACTATATTGTGTTTGATTTCTTATGCAATGAAGATTTAATAGTATACCTTGGCCCTTTTATCAACTAAATTTATAAAGTAGAACTAGCGTACCCACCACAGCACATACCACACTAAACCTAATTAATCATCATGTAGATTAAAAGATATATGAGCTACCCACGAGCAAAATATGTATGAGCAAATATGATACTACTGTAGTAAATTATATAGACTATAGCGTAAATATATTTAGGTTACTCATATATAGTAATTAATAACAAATTAAACTACTAAAATATTAATTGATAACATGATGAAATTATAACTAATCTACTTTTATGTTAATGATATTGATTACATAAACATATTTATCCCATTTCTCTGTATATAATTTAAATATGTAATTTACGTGTGGCAATAATGACATCATCTTGCATGTCTTTTTTATGATGTCACATGCTTTGTAATAAAAGTTTTTTTTTTATTTTTTTTTATTTTTTTTTTATTTTTTATTTTTTTGGCGATTGATGGTGATTAGTATTAATATCCATCGGCCCTCCAATTTTTTGAGGAGGCGAGGATGGAATTGGTTGACTTGTAACTTAACTAGCTAGGTTACTCATTCTCTTCTTTTTTTTTTTTTTTCTTTTTATTCGAAAAACAAAAATCTTTTTGCACTCAATAATTACATCAAATCATATCACTTTTTCATGGTTAAGTAAGTTATAAGGTAACAAATACTTAATCAGCTTTAAGTAACAAATGTCTATGAACAAATGCATATCATGATATATTGATTTAATATACAAAAAAAAGTCAAATATGTCCCTGTACTATGAAAAAAAGTTTAAATATACCCCTCGTTATAATTTGGGTTCAAATATACTTATGCCGTAATACGATTGATTCAAATATATTCATCTCTGTTAAGTTTGTCCATGATGGACATTCAATCCTATGTGACACTGACATTTGATGAGGTGGATGTCACGTAGCACGCCACTTCAGCGCCCCTAACCCATTTACCCTCTCCTCTATTTATTTTTTCACCAGTAAACTTTTCTTCCCCTGCACCGCCATTGTCACTATGAACAATATTGAATTCCAATTCAATATTCTAGTGGGGGAAAAATAAATAGAGGGGTGGGGTAAAATAGTTTAGGGGCGCTGAGGTGGCATGCCATGTGGCATCTACCCTATTAAATGTTAATGCCACATAGGATTGAATGTCCACCTTGGACAAACTTAATAGAAGAAGCGTATATATGGACCAATAGTATAACGACATGGGTATATTTGGACCCAAAGTATAACAAGTGGTATATTTAAACGTTTTCTCATAATACAAGGATATATCTGTACATTTTCTGTTTAATATTAGTAATTGATGTGGTAAGTCTTTATCATCCTAAATAAAGGTACTAAAATTCGTGTTAAAATATACTCTCTCTTTATATATATATTTTAGGATTAGGAGTACGCGTAATCGGGCCTTCTTTTTATGTATCTTTATTGGGACCCTATTCACCTATTTGAGTGAATCGAGAAATAGATTTGATTGTCCATCTTTTTTTTTCTTTTTTTGTATATATCAAGCATTACATTCTTCGGATAATTCAAATCGAAATAATTGTGAGAGGAACTCCCGGGCATTTGGCAATCTCAGATTATATATATATATATATATATATATTTCACAATCATTTAAAGCATGCTAAGATTCCAATTAATATCATCAAGCACCTTGGGACCAAAACAAGCACGTTTTAGATAAGTGATCCATGGAGTGAAGTTGGAATTGATAGTTGACCTGGTCAAAAATTTCCATCTTCATGTGCACAATACAAAGGGTGACAACTTTTGGTCCACATTCAAAATTGTCTCCTTTCGGAGATATTTGTACAAGTTTTGGTTCGTAACACTAATCTCCTCTATACTTTACGATATTATATTTGCTCCCCCTATTTTGCTTTTTTTTTTAAAAAAAAAAAAAAATTGACGTATTTAATTAATATCTAATCAACTTTTCTGAAACTTCAATTAATTACTCAATTTCTATTTCAATTTTAATATCTTGTTGTTTTTATTCTATTTTTATATGACTTTTTAATAGGGTATGTTGTTGTTGTTGTACTTATAAGGTTATTGAATTACAAGAAAAGTAACCACGCTTATAAATTATAACTTCACCTTCAGAATGGGAACTTATGATTTAAAATTTCAGAATTCCATGGCATTATCTATCCTTCTGGAAAGCCTTATCTTCTGTCCATCAATGCAAGATTTTTTGCTCCTTTTTTTCGAAATCTCATTTTCGCATGTTATGCTTCATAATTAAAAAATACAAAACTAATAGAAGATGTTTATAAAATTAACTAAATAAAAGCTTACATTAGTATGAGTTAATTAATAAAATTTTAAATATTTTTACATTAATAATAAATAGGTTAAAGAACGGCTACAAAGATATCCAAACAAGGGAAGCAAGTGTGATATCGTAAATCAAAGGGATATTAATGTTGCAAAACTTGAACTAAGGTCTCTGAAATTATCTCAGTGTAGGATTCCTATCTAATTAATTATTCTAAACATAGAGGCCCTTAATCCATCATTTTGTGAAAAAATCTCTGGAAGAAGCTAAGTTTATAAAATTTTGCTTATTTGGTTAATTGTTTTGACATGATTCTCAAATCATTCAATAGAATCTTGTCATAGTCATGCCTTTATATCCAGAATTGCTCGAATTGTCTGCTTCTCACCGCACGCATGGAAATTTGTTGGTCCCTAAACTTAGAAGTGAAGTAAAGTTTTCGAACACCATAATTTACAATTTAGTGAAACCAGTAAATTACGAAAATACGTTTGGGTCCAACTCGTACGGTTTTCTTATTTCCTGTCACGACCCTAAATTCCAACTCGTATGGTTTTCTTATTTCATGTCACGACCCTAAATTCCTATTTTAGGATGTTGTGATGTCACCTAATCCCTAAGATTAGGTAAGCCTAACACATGCTGAGTTATTTACATACTTAAATCATTTAACCATTAAACATGAACCAGCAAATGCCATACATAGCCAACAACGATTAATAGATATACAATATCTCAAAACCGGTAGTACGAAGTCATAAACGTTTCTAAAAGTAGCTAAGAATAACAAATACATCACTGTTTGGAATAGAAGTAAACAGTAACAAAGTGAAGCTCCAGAAGGTGACTCCGAGGCCTACGAGCGTAGTGGCAGGTATAACTTGAAGTCTCCGTAGCAAATCTCCAATAGCTAGTTAACGACCGGCACGCTCAGAGGTACCTGGATATACACAAAAGATGTGCAGAAGCGTAACACGAATACACCACAGCGGTACCCAGTAAGTATCAAGACTAACCTCGGTGGAGTAGTGTCGAGGTGCAGTCAAGACACCTACTAGGCATAATAACATGTGCAAGTATTAATATAAAGCTAACAGATGAGCGAATATCAATATAAAGCTAAATATGGAAAGATTAACAATATAACACTAGCGAATGGAAAGTAGACGCAGCAAATAGCAACAAGGAGTACGTAGGTGATAGCACTGCAAGGTAATTAGAACACAGTTAAAAGAAAAGAGGAGTGAATGCTTTCTTTTTTGCCATTTTTTCATCATTGGTGAAACCAATTAAGGAAAACAAATGGCACCCAAATAATCGATCGTTCCTTCACAAGGTTTACACAAATCACCCCGGGGTACCACACCTCACCATCGCAAATCACGGATCCCTAATCATGAATCATAATCACATGGCATCTCGTGCCCATATATCAATCACAATCGCACGAACAATTCACGTGCCAATACCATTAATACCTCAGATCTGCACGGACAACTCACATGTCAATAGTAACAATACCTCATATTCGCACGGACAACTCACATGCCACCAGTCCAATCCACGCGCAGAAGGCAGGTACACAAGATTACATGTACATGATCAATAAACATCGAGATTCATACTCTTGGACTGATATAGGTGACATATTACGGTGTATGCTTGTGCAAGTGTACTATCACAACTAAGTCAACATGTAAAATAAGAGACACCGAGTATCACCTTGGAAACAACACAATAAAACCCGTAATATGCATGACACACAGAAGAAAGTCACACCATCAAAAAAATATCATCAATAACAATGTCCCCAGGCCATCACAAATCATCCCCGACATAGTCCGCCTTGTCTCGCCGCGTGCACAACAATAAAGTAAATGTTCTCCTTGACACGCGCATCAGTAATTATCCCACCTTCTCTCACCACATGCGCAAACCCAACATATATAGCCTGTCTTGTCTTGCCGCATGTGAAATATCAAGAATAACAATAGCACGGACAACTCACATGTAAATACCCCGACAATCCTCTTATGTGTCATATACCATAGCATTACCATAACAACAATACCAATACCTCAACAATACATAGTCCACGACTCAACAACACCTGAGTATAACAACAGCAACGATAACACGAGAGTTCGGTAAGTAGATCAACACAAGAATTACAACAATACAATGAAATAGAAGAATAAACTCAGCAACGAAAGAGATAACAAGCAGTAACAACTTCAAATAAGAATAACTCAACAGTGAGAGAGATAATATGTAATAACGACTTCAAATAAGGATAAATCAACAATAAAAAGGGTAACATGTAATGAAACTTCAAATAAGAATAACTCATTAATAAAGCAGTAGCATGACAATAAAAGAGGTAACAACTTCAATTAAAACATATAAGGGTAAACTTGATAATGAAAGATAGAACATGTACTAACAACTTCGAATATAGCATGTAATAGTAAATTTAACAATGGAAATATTACATGATATGGCAACTTCAATGAAATGCATGAAAGAAGCTTAAGAGTCTAAACTGGTCAATTTTCACATATACGACCGTGTACATACTCGTCACCTCGTGTACACGTCTTCCACGTAATTCAATTAGTGCAATTAAATCAATCCCTACGGGATAGTTTCCCCACACAAAGTTAGGCAATATACTTACCTCTGCTAGGCCAAATCAACACTCAAAAATAGTTTTTCCTTTAGAGTTCACCTCCGCTCGGCTCAAATCTAACCAAAATCGACTTTATAACATCAAATAATGCAAGAGAAATCAAGTCCAATAAGTAAAGCTATGATCTTTATACAATTTTTCAAAAGTCAACTATGGGTTCGCGTAGTCAAAACCCGGGTCCAAGGGTAGATCTTGACTGCCCATAACCCCACGAGTCAATATATGTGCTTTGTTTCAAAATCCGAGTCCAATCCGACCCTCAAATCTTAAATTTTTATTTTTTAAAATATAGATAAAAATCTCCAAAATTTCTCATAATGACTCATGAATTTGATGTTAAATCTCATGTAATATAATTGAAAATAGATCAAAATTACTTACTCATGATTGTAGATGAAAATTTCCTCTCCAAATTACCTCCTACCGAGTCTAAGGTTCTAAAATATGAAAATGAGACTAAAATTCCGTCTTCCAGCCCTTATGTTCAGGCACAGGTGTCGCAAATACGAAGAATGATTGCAAAAGCGATATCCATCACAATCCTGCTAATGTCGCAAATGCAACAATATATTCGCAAATACAAACAATGAACACTTCGCAAAAGTGACCTCATGATCGCAAATGCGGAACTCCCCAGCCCAGAGCACCATCGCAAATGCGATTAAAGTTCACAAAAGCGAACAATGCGGTTCCCCAGCCAACCTCGCAAATGTGATCCCATCCTCGCAAATGCGAACCATATCTTGCAAATGCGAGACCTGAAGCACATGTGCAAAAACCAGCAGAACTGAAACTCTTTCAAACACTTTGAAACGCATCTGAAACTCACTCGAGCCCTCGGGGCTCTACATCAAACACCAACACAAGTCTTAAGACATCATATGAACTCGCTCGCGCGATCAAAACACCAAAATAATATCTGGAACCGTGAATCAGACATCAAAATGCATGAAATTTACATTGAAACTCAGAACTTGTAAAAACACAACCACGCGTTCGATTCTTATCAAATCAACTCGGAATGACGTCAAGCTTCGCAGACAAGTTCCAAATAGCCAAACATACCTATTCCAAGTCCCAAAACTAAAATCCGAACATGATAGCCATAAAGTCAAACCTAAGAAATTTCTAAACCTTCAAATTGCCAACTTTCGGCAAAACAAGCCAATCAACCTAAGGACCTTCGAATCCAATTCTGGGCATACGCCCAAGTCCAATATTACTATACAAACTTATTGGATCCATCAAAATGTCGTTCCGGCATCGTTTTCACAAAAGTCAAAATTCAGTCAACATCAGGGGAGGCCCTTCCATAAAGCAAGTAAAGCAACCGCTTTAGGCCCCATATTTGTGGGGAGCCCATTTTTTTGTTACACCTATTAGACTATGTATAAGTTTAAAAAAAAGTTATGTAAAGTGAAAAACTTTGATTTCTTTCTTAAACAAATATAGAGAAGAAGTATTTGCAACTGCTATGATTTCTACCAAGGACATTGCACTTGAAATGAATATCGAACCCGAATTTCGTAAGAAACGTGTGATATATAGCAAGTAACAATTTGATGCGAATGTTGATAATGAAATCTCAAAATCTTTCGAAGAGTCCTTTAGAGTTGATTACTTTTATACATAATAGACAAGGCTGTTTTTTCATTTCACAATAGATTTGAACAATTCGAAAACATATAAAAATATTTTTGATTTTCTATTTGGCAGTAAAAACTAAGATCACTAGATGTTGGAAATTTGAAATATATATTGCCTTAATCTTGAATGTTCCTTAAAGCATAATAATCAATTCGATATTGATGGTCTAGATTTATTTTCTAAATTACAAGTATTAAGAAAATAGTACAATTAGAAGATAACAATTTAATTGATACACTTAATTAAATAAAAAGATTTAATTCATTTTCAAATGTCTAAATTGCGTATGGAATAGTGTTCATAACTCATGTTACTGTTGCTTCAGCGGAAAAAAAAATTTAAAAATTAAAATGTATAAAATCTTACCTAGAACAACAATGTCACAAGAAAGGTTAAATGGATTAACTATATTGTCAATTGAGAAATACTTATTAGGAGTTATTAATTATAAGAAAATTATTAATAACTTTGTATCTAAGAAAAGTTAATAAAAAATAGACGTCAAATAAATAATTAAAAAAATTAAAAAGTTAAGGCCCCTCATAAAGTTTGGCTTTAGGCCACAAAATTCGTCGGGTCGCCCCTGGTTAACATTTCCAACTTAAGCTTCTAAAATGAAAAATATTCTTCCAAATCAATCACGGAACTCTCGAAAACCGAAACCGACCGCACAAGCAAGTCATAATACATAGTATGAAGTCACTCAAGACCTCAAGCTACTGAATGGAACGCTAAAGCTCAAAACGACCGATCGGGTCTTTATATTTCCTTTCATTTCTCAGATCCTCCAATGTAATTGAATTTATTTTAAAGTGAAGTTTCAAACCATCATTTCGATTTCATCAACCATGACATGAGCAATTACGACACAGGACAATGGTAGTCGTCAAATTTTATGAAAGGTTAAAAGGCATTAGAAGCAGAGATTGTTTGAGCAAATAATTGCTAAGCTAATTAGTAACAAGATGATGGGGTGAATCTCAGTTAAGCTTAATAAATCCTAGATCGAATAGAGCGAGATTCTTATATAGCGAGAAGAGTTTAAGAGCATTAATTAATGAGTTCAATATACTAAGATTGATGAAATATGTAATATGATAAATGTGCAATAAATGCAAGAAATGACAATGATTATAGCGTAAAGGAACTTTCGCTCAATGATTATATGATTGGGTGACTCTTCTTTCTGATAATGTGAAAGGGTATGCAGTCGATATGAATGCAGAACCTCTGAGATTTATGGATGAAAGTTGAATAATATGTGCTTGAATAAAGTGAACAAGACAACTCTTTCATATATTCTTCTCTCTACTTTACAATATGATTTTTGATTCCTAAAGAGGTAGATCCCCCTATTGGTCACTATTTCCTCCTATTTATAAGGGACATTCCCTAAAAAACCCTAAAAAGTACAACGTAAAGAATATCCAAAGGAATATTCTTCCTGTCTCTTCCTAAGTTTAGGTTACCGTTATTATCTTACTCCAGCTGCCTGCTTCTGGTCGTCGGCCTTTATTACAACGACCGTCAGTCGTTGTGTCGTGGTCGACCCCGTCGTGGTTACCAAATTTGGACCTATACAGTTAGTACCTCCGCTTGTTGAGGTCATAGCCCTGCACGTCCTCGATAAGCGGACATCATATGTTCCCGTCGTGGGAGAATTTGGCTATTAGATTACGCCGGGTTGACCGAGATCAAGCGTGCGACATGTCCTGCGGACTCCTGATTGATGTGGTTATCAAGATGTGACGTCACTCCTACGCGCGTCATCATTATGCATCTTCCCGAGACAGCGTCTGATTGCTTGTCGCTTTGGTTTTAGTGCCATTGGCAGTCTGCTACTTCGATCCTCGCGCCATTTAACCCTATAAATAGGTGAGGGTTTCATTTTTCCAGAAATTTTTTGCCATTTCCTTCCTTGTGTATACATTTTTCTCCTTCGATCATCTTTTCCATTTCTCAGCTCTATTCCTGCGATTCTGCTTCCCGTCTTCTCGTTCAATCGTCGTTCAGTCACCGTTTCTCCTTTCAGGTTTACCAGCATACCCTCTATTACCAAGATGCCCCGAACCTTCCGTACACACGATGAAGTTGCCGACGTTACTCCATTATCAGTGGCTCCTCCTTACGATGGCGAGGATATCGCGGCTGAGGAGGGTGACAGTTTCCCTACCGTAGAATAGATACTCCCCAGGAACCCTATGTCCAGGAACGATTTTCACAAGAACCTGCTCCTTCTCCGGTTTCGATGATCTCTGAAACCGGACCTTCTCAGATAAATGAACTTCGGTCTACGTACCGTATTCCTCCTCATGTCGAGATAGTTCCGGCTGGGGGGGACATCGTGGAGGTCCACAAACCGGGATATTGTGCTTTTTATGTGTATCCTTTCGTGATTGGTCATACCCTCCCTCTTCTTCCGCTGGCGGAGGAGTTGTGTCGGTTTTACGAGGTCTGTCCAGCACAGCTGTCTCCGTACTTGTATAAAATCTTTCTGTTGATGACGAAGTATGCAGAGTTGGCTGGGTGTGAGGTCGGCATTAACCACCTTTTGCATTTATTTTCCCCGAGCTTTCATAGGGGTACCATGATACATTTGCGGCATCATGGGACCAGGGGGTTGGTGGTTGGAACGGATGACACAAGCCTGAAGTTTTGCACAAGTAATTTTTCATCAACACGGAGCACTTGGTGTCGGACCCTGCTGGATTTCCTGAGCAAAGGAATCATAAACGTAGGTGTTGTTGCCGTAAGCTTGTTATCTACCTTCGCTCTTTCTGTTTTTTATTCATCCATGATTTTTCCATGCAGCTGAGAGGCGTGCGCCTTTTCCTGTCATGGGTATTGAGGATTGGGTAGCTCACGTGCTACCTTACATGGTGGGTATTCGAGACTGGGTCACTTTCGTCAAACGCTTCGGACCGAAGGTTTTGTCTGGTAAGTATTACTTTTGCTCCAACCTTCGACTATTTGTTTTTTCTTATTGATGCGGTCCCTTTGTGGTGTCAGGCCGACCGATTTCCAAAAAAAAGGCTCCAGTCCCGGCATATCGCCAGTCCATTGCATCAGTAGGGATGCAATTTACCATAGCCGAGTCCGCCCGCAGAGGTCGTACTCAGACTTCGCCAACAAGGGATCCTCCTCATGATGTCGTTGTGCGGGATCTCTTCCCGTCCTACTTACCACCTCGTAGACGAATCTTCCAATGGAGATGAATCGCCGTCGAGAAAGAGAAGGGGGATAGAGCTTGGGAAGGCCATCACCATCGGCGTTGGAAAGAGGAAATCTATTGCTTTGGGAGTGGCGTCTTCGCCTAGGTCGGGCACGGGGGCCATTCTTATGGCGGATGCCATTTTGGCGGGGAGGTCCCCTAGGGCCGAAGAGGTATGTCAGGGGGGGGGGCTGTACGATCTGCTAAACCATCGTCCTTCGCATGCACCGCTCCATCTCCTCCCGCATGGAAGTGAGGACGGAGGGCCCTAACCTACACGTAATCATTCCTACAGATTACGATCTTTTGGCGAACTCCGAACAGGTAGTGTCAGCATTTGCCCCTTTGTGTGCTTCTTCCGAGAACACGGCGCTTCAGGCGGTGAGTGATGCGGAATTATCGCGGAGTACTTCCGGCATGGCTTTGCTGGTAAGTGTTTTCATTCTTCCCCTCTTTTGGATTTGTTTTGTATGTGTAATCTGTTTAAGTCAACTTTCTTTCTTCTGCATATCAGACACTTATCATGGAGATTGAGTGCGATCGGAGGGATGAACGGAGGACGGTCGTGTTTAGGAAGTTGTTGTTGGCCCAAGTTCAGTTGAAGTTTTGAAGATTGACAAATGAACTCAGTGATGGACATGGTCCATCTGGTGAAACACAGTGTTTATCAACCATTGCATATGAGATGCACGTGAGGAAGATATACCATAGAGATCAAGCAACAATATCTTCTGAACTAAATCGAAAAGATTGTGGTTGGGATAAGGAGAACAGTCTCTTTATGAGGAGAGAACACAATCCTAATCTAGGATAAGGGTTGGAGTTTGTATTGGTCAAGGACTCAAAATCGTCTAAGGATAAGCAGTAGAGTCTCAATCAAACTCTAATTACTAACTCAATAAATAACTGAGTTTGTTCTCTTTTACAGGCATTGCACATACGCAGAAGTAAAACATAATTGAGAGCAAAAGAGCAAGTCTGTTTTGAAAGCAATATATGTGAGATATAAGTGTGCACTCCTGAAGCTACTTGAACGAGAGAGAAGAACCAGTTCCATTGTGTTTATTCTTATTCTAGTTCAATTGTAGTAGGAATTTCTGTTTGTACCTTTCAGCTTATTTAGAAGCAATTGTATTAGGTACTTTGAGTATTCAAGTTAGAGTTAACTTGAAAGTGTCGCAACAGTTGAGGCTGTGTGCCACACTGGGATTAGAGTTAATCCTTAGGTTTACAAAGAGTTTTTGTAAATGCTGTTTTGGTTAAGTGATTTTAGTGGAAGTTTGGGAAAATCCTACTGAGTAGTAGGTCGTGGTTTTTTCACCTTTTGAGCCAGGTGTTTTCCACGTGAAAATCTCTGTGTTCTTTAGTTTATGCATTTATTATTCCGCAAACTGCAATAGTTAGAACACCTAGAAGAACCAGGTTCTTCTAGAGCGAAAATTGGGTACCACACAAATCACCCCCCCCCCCTCTTGTGTGGTATTGACGTTTAGATCATCAATTGGTATCAGCGCAGGTTATCCTTGAACAGGTTAACACCTTAGGAAAGATCAACATGAGTGCACCACCTGGAAACTGGGAAGGGCAATCCACTGCTAGGCCTCCACTTTTCAGTGGTCTCTACTACTCTTGGTGGAAGAATAGAATGAGAGACCACATCATGGGAGAAGACTATGAGCTCTGGGACATCATCACTGATGGTCCTCTAGCCACAACAAAGAAAACTGCTGAAGGATTGGATGTTCCAACGACAAGAGCTGGTTGCACTGCTGAAGACTTAAAGAAGTGGGAAAAGAATGCTAAGGCCAAGAAGTGGCTAGTATGTGGACTTGGTCCAGATGAGTACAGCAGGATCCAAAGTTGTACCACTGCCAAGGAAATTTGGGACACCTTACAAGTGGCTCATGAAGGAACACCTCAAGTGAAGAGGTCAAGAGGAACACTGCTATATTCTCAATATGAGAATTTTACTATGAAGGATGGAGAAGCCATCCAAGAGATGTATACCAGGTTCACTACACTGACAAATGAACTTGAGTCTCTTGGAAGGTTTATCCTGGAAGAAGACAAGGTTGAGAAGATCTTAACTAGAGTTCTGCCAATTTCCTGGGAAAGCAAAATCACAGTCATTCAGGAATCCAAGAATATTGCTACCCTAAAATTGGATGAACTGATTGGAAATCTGACTGCCCATGAATTGAGAAGGCAGACTATGAAGATGGATGCTCCAAAGAGAGAAAGAAGTCTGGCTCTTAGAATCTCAGAAAGATCAGATCTTGAAGATGATGAGATGGCTATGATAACCAGGGATTTCGAAAAGTATCTTATGAGAGGAAAGGGTCCTTCAAGAGGAACAACCTCCAACAAATCTCGGGCTCCTGAGAAGCAGACTAATGATGGTTGCTATAAGTGTGGTAAGACAGACCACATGATCAAGAATTACCCTCAATTGGAGATTGAGTGGAAGAAAGAAAGAGCTGAACGGAGAAACAGGAAGAAGGAATAGGTCCAACCAAAAAGGAACAAAGGTTCAACTAAAGCTATGGTTGTTGCATGGGGAGAAACCTCAGATGAGGGCTCAGAAGATGAAGCTGAAGATGAGAAAGCTCTCATGGCCATCGGAGAATCAGAGGATGAACAGGAGGTAAGTATCCTACATCATAAAGAAAAGATTAAATTTTTGTCTAAAGAAAGGTTGGCTGAGCTATTATTGGACTTCATTGATGAGTCTGAAATAATAAACAGTGAGAAGGATGTTCTGTCTAGGGAATGTGTTATCCTAGAAGCAAAATGGAAAAGGATAGAGTCTATGACTGATGAGAGTGACAACACAAATGCTGAGTTGAAGAACCAGGTTCATGAACTTGAAAATAATGTCTTAGAACTCAGATCTGAAAATATTAAACTGAAATTAGGGACAGGAAAGAAAATGGTTGATCAATCATTTCTCACACTAGAAGAAAATCTAGGAAAAATGAAAGATGAACTATATAAGAAAGATGAATTGATTAAGGCCCTAAAGGAAGATTTAGGAAAGGTAAAGCATGAACTAGACAGAACATGCCAATGGAACAAGGCTTCTGATGCACTCTCCTGGCTGCAAGAACATCACAGCAGCAACAAGAGAGGACTTGGGTTTGGGACACAAGCTCCAAAATGGGATCCCAAAAACAAGTACCTCACACTTCCTGAAAATAAGATCTGCACACACTGTGGTAAGACTGGCCATTACAAAAATGAATGCAATGCAAAAGAAAAGGCCAGTCAAAAGAACAAAGCCTTTGTTCAAGAAAAACACAAACTTCCTGGTTGGGCAAAGAAAAATTTAATTCATCCTTTTGCCATAGAAAGGGACCCAAACTAGTTTGGGTTCCTAAGACTAACCCATGATTTCATTTTGCAGGTCCAAGTGAAGGGGAGTAGCCAAATATGGTACATGGATAGTGGCTGCTCAAAACATATGACTGGGAACAAGGACCAGTTCCTTTCACTTGAGAACCTAAAAGGAGGTAATGTCTCCTTTGGAAATGGAAAGAAAGGTGAGATCATTGGGGTTGGAAAGGTAGGAAAGACAGACTCATTCCATCGAGAATGTCTATTTGATAGATGGCTTAAAATATAGCCTGATAAGTGTGTCACAACTGTGTGATAGAGGTAATCTTGTAGCTTTCACCTCTACCAAATGCTTTGTGATTAACCTTACTACTGATAAGATTGTTTTGCAGGGAAAGAGAGTTAACAATATTTACATTGTAGATTTGTCAACTCTCTCTGAAAATGAACTCACTTGCCTAAGTGTGTTAATTAATGATCCCCTCCTTTGGCACAAAAGACTTGGTCATGCCAGTCTAAATCAATTGAACAAATTAGTCTCCAAAGACTTGGTGATAGGGTTACCTAATATCAAGTTTAAGAAAGACAAAGTTTGTGAGGCATGTGCACGGGGGAAGCAGGTAAGGTCATCCTTCAAATCCAAGAAAATGGTAAGTACGTCCAAGACGTTGGAACTGGTTCATATGGATCTCTGCGGTCCAATGAGAACCATGAGCAGAGATGGAAAGAGATATGTAATGGTGCTTGTTGATGATTACTCTAGATTTACCTGGGTGCTGTTTCTAACCTCTAAAGATGAAGCATTTGAAATGTTCACTGCTTTTGTTCGAAAAACTCAGAAACAGTTAGGAAATCAACTTGCATCCATTAGGTCTGATCATGGAACTGAATTTGAAAATGCAAAATTTGGTGAATTTTGTGATGAAAATGGAATAGATCATAATTTCTCTGCTCCTAGGACCCCTCAGCAAAATGGGGTAGTTGAAAGGAAGAACAGGACCCTTGAGGATATGGCAAGGACCATGCTTCTTTCCAGTAAACTACCTCACAGCTTCTGGGCAGAGGCTATAAACACTGCATGCTACATAATCAATAGATGCATGACTAGATCTCTTGTAGAGAAAACTCCCTATGAGTTACTTAAAGGGAGAAAACCAAACATAACCCATCTTAGGGCTTTTGGTTGCAAGTGCTATGTGCACAATAATGGCAAAGACTCCCTAGGTAAGTTTGATCCCAGAAGTGATGAGGGAGTATTCTTGGGATATTCTTCACATAGCAAAGCATATAAAGTGTTTAATAAAAGAACTCTGTGTGTAGAAGAAAGTGTACATGTTGTATTTGATGAATCTAACATTCTTTATGAGAGACAGGAACATGAACATGAAGCCATTGGGCTGGTGAAACAATTGACTGAAGCCACAGCTCAAGTCAAAGTGGCATCAAAGGAAGGAACAGGTGATGGAACAGGTCCTTCAAATCAGGGCAACCTGACAGGGGGAACTAATCTGAGAGAAATTGATCAAAACTCTCTGAAGGAACCTGTACTTGAACCTGTTCCTCAGCAACAGAACAATAAAGAAGCATCTAGCAGGAACCAGCTGGCAGGGAAATCTTACAAGTACCTGAGCTCTCATCCCATTGAGAACATCATCAATGATCCAACATCTGGAGTCAAAACTAGATCTCAACTGAAGAATCTGTGTGCATTTGATGCTTTTCTGTCCATCATTGAACCCAAAAATGTTGTTGCAGGATACAGATTGGGTCAATGCTATGCAGGATGAACTCAATCAATTTGAGAGAAGTCAAGTCTGGCATTTGGTTCCAAGACCCAAGGACAGATCAGTCATTGGCACAAAATGGGTCTTCAGGAACAAACTAGATGAAGATGGAACGGTTACAAGAAACAAGGCAAGGCTGGTGGTTCAAGGCTACAGTCAAGAGGAAGGTATTGACTATGATGAGACCTTTGCTCCAGTTGCTAGACTTGAAGCAATTAGACTCCTCATAGCCTTTGCAGCACATATGGAATTCACTCTTCATCAGATGGATGTCAAAAGTGCCTTCCTAAATGGCTACCTCAAGGAAGAAGTGTTTGTGAAACAACCTCCAGGATTTGAAAGCAAGGAGTGTCCTGAACATGTGTACAAGTTAGATAAGGCTCTATACGGTCTCAAGCAGGCCCCAAGAGCTTGGTATGGAAGATTGTCAAATTTTCTACTGGAGCATGGGTACAAAAGAGGTAAAATTTACAGCACTTTGTTCCTAAGGGAAAAAGGTAAAGATCTTCTTGTTGTACAAATATATGTTGATGACATAATATTTGGGGCCACTACAGAAAGGTTGAGTAAAGACTTTACAAAACTAATGGGAAGTGAGTTTGAAATGAGTATGATTGGTGAACTCAACTTCTTCTTAGGCTTGTAGATCAAACAAAGTTCAAATGGAACTATGATCCATCAGCAGAAGTACACAAAAGAACTAATCAAAAAGTTTAAAATGGAAGAATCCAAAGAAATAGATACACCTATTGCTACTGCCACTAAGTTAGATATTGATGAACCTAGTTCATCAGTTGATCAGAAGCAGTATAGGGGTATGATTGGTTCACTTTTGTATCTTACTGCCAGCAGACCTGACATTATTTTCAGTGTAGGGCTTTGTGCTCGTTTTTCCAGGCAAATCCAAAGGAGTCACACTTGACAGCTGTCAAAAGGATATTGAGATATTTGAAAGGAACCACTGATTTGTGTCTTTTGTATCCCAAAGGTAGTATTTTGACTTAATTGGATACGCTGATGCTGATTATGCAGGTTTTCTAGTGGATAGGAAGAGCACCTCAGGTATGGCACACTTCCTGGGTTCTTGTCTTGTATCATGGGCTACCAAAAAGCAGAATTCAGTAGCTCTCTCTACTGCTGAAGCTGATTATGTTGTTGCTGCTTCATGTTGTGCTCAATTGTTGTGGATTAAGCAACAACTGGTAGATTTTGGAATTGAAGTGGGGTGCATACCAATATTCTGTGATAACACTAGTGCTATAAGTATGACAAAGAATCCTGTTCATCATAAAAGGACTATGCACATAGATGTTAGGCACCACTTCTTAAGAGATAACTATGAGAAAGGGTTAATCTCCATAGAATTTTGTGCTACTGATAAGCAAATAGCTGACATCTTCACTAAGGCATTAAGTAGAGAAAACTTTGAAAGGAACAGGTTGGAATTAGGGATGATTAAGATCACCTAAAAGGTCCAGTTCAGAATGCACAATGAAAAAATATATGGAAAAAAATGAAAGAAATTTTTTTTTGGTTAGGAGTTCTTAATTCATGTAAATATCTAGACTAATTCTTACTCACTCTCATACTTTAACTAGTATACTCAAGTGACATGTGTTTATATGACTCACTGATCTCTTACAAAGTTTTCTATTCTGACATTTGAGGCATAATCAAGAGAAGTTCTACTTGAAGAACCTGGTTCATCAATATATGCTCATGAGAAAGTTCAGGTATGTTTCTATACTTTGCACAATTAGAAAGATGAAATTATCAATCATGAGCAGAAGTCCTTGTTACACCAAACATCCAGAAAATTTTATCCGTTGAGCAATTGAACCAGTTTCATTAAACTAGGAGTCTAACTATAACGGGTCTCTTCCCTAAAATCTAGCGATTTTCATTAATCACTTAGGAGACCGGAACTCTAACTTGATTAGACTCCTACTTGACCTCTGAAAAGGCTGCCATTACTGCCCTAATCATGACCTCTCTTTAAAAACCCACCAAATAACTCATAACCGTCACTCTAATTCTAAAATTTCTAATGATCCGCCTTCTTCTCCAAAAAATCCCCAAAATCCCCAGAAATTCTCCGCCATGACTAATCCCCAAGACAACCTCGGAACTCCCCCACCAGTCTCCCCCAACACCTCATCTTCAACTCCTCCTAGTGAACCCCCAAAACCCAGATTTTGTCGCCAGAAAATGTTAGCTAGAAAAACAGTTGCATCTGGTTCTTTGAGGAAAGTCTTGAACGAAAAACTACAGGCTAGTCAAAGGAAGGAAGTTACAACCAAAGAAAGCGACTCAAGCTCTGAATCTGAGAAATTTATCTCTGCGAGTGAAGGAGAAGAACCTGGGTCTTCTGACACTGACAAGAGTCAAGAAACCCCAGGAGAGGTAAACACTTGCTTATTGTTTTCTGATGTATTAGAAAGGGAGGATAATAGGTTTGTTCTGGTAGGGACTGCTAAAAATGTTGAAGGGGCTGAATCTAGTAAAATAAGAAAGAAAAAGAAAGGGAAAGTTTTAGATATATGTGGTAGTGTAGAAGAGGGAGGCATGAAGTCAGGGGGAAATGGGTCAGGTGAAGCTGCTGAGGGTCTGATAAATTTGAGTGAACAACCAGATGAACCTGGTTCATCTGTGGAGGAGACTTTGGCAGATATGCTAAAGAAAGTTGAAGCTAGTTATGATCCAAAGAAACGCAAGGCCTCCTCAGAAAGGACCCCTGTTGCGTCCAAACCAACTAAGAAAAGCAAAGTTTCATCACCTAAGTCTACTGCACCTAGGGGTAGAGCCACAAGAAGTAGGGTGAGGCAAAGTGAAGCAGAACTGCAAAAGGCACTAGAGGAGAGTAAGAAAAAGAAGAAAGAAAAGGGAAAAGCAAAAATGGTTGAAAGTTCTGAGGCTGCTGTAGAAGAGGAAGTGGAAGAGATGGAACTGGTCCATCAAGAGAGAAGTACGACTGTAGAAGTTCCCACTGCCAAATCAAAGAGAACCAGGTCTTCTGCAAAGAAGCCCTCCAAGTCTGTACCTGCTGAATCCTCTCTAGCTAAAAGAACTAGGTCAGCTGCAAAGGGAAAACAAGTGCAAGTTGAGGATGAAGAGTGGAATGAAGAAGAAGGAGAAGAAGAGTCAGAACAGGAACAAGATAGGTTTGTCAATTTTAGCAAACGAAAAATTCTGAAAGGTAGATTGCTCAAAGACCTGGAGGAGCCAGGCATGGTAAGATTGTTGACTTCACTGGAGGCACAAGGATGGAAGGACATGGTCCTTCAGATGGATGGAAGATTGGCCAGAAAAGAACTTGTTGAATTCATGGCTAATGGGACTGTGCAGAATAGGCTGGTAACCAGTATAGTGAAGGGGGTGAAGGTGAAATTTGATGCACCTAAGTTGGGTAGAATCCTGAACATTCCAAGTGAGGGCTATGATGATTACACAAGGCAAAAGTGGCCTTGCCTGGATGGTCTGCCTACTGAACTTCTAATCACTAGGAACTTCTGTGACACTACAGATGCTGAGGAGGTACCTGAAGCAAGGGCTGTTCAAAAAAGTGAGATGAGGCCAGAGCATAAAGTGCTCTTTGAATTTATAAACAAATGCCTGCTGCCTAGACAGGAAAGGAGGCACACAGCAAACTACATGGATCTGGTCCTCATGCAGTGCTTGGTGGAAGGAAAGCAGATCAACTGGCCTGCTTTCAATGTTATGTTGCTAGACAGGGTTCTCAATGGTTCAAAGGCTCATGCCATCCCTTATGGATTTATTCTGATAGCTGTGCTGGACAAGCTGAACGTTCCCTTGAAGAAATGGGAGATGGCTTCCAGCAAAGAGCATTTTGGCATCAAGACTCTTCAGGCCTGTGATTATATCCTCAGTGTAGGCCCTGTTGAACCTGGTTCATCGGTGAAGACTCCAGTAATAGCAAGGTCAGAGCTTTGGTTCAGGAGGTAGGGACAAAGGATGCTGAGATTGCAAGGCTTCAAGCTCGAGTTGTTGAACTGGAAGAAGAGAGGAATGGGTTAAGAGCTGAACTTGCAAAGGAAAAAGGAAAGAGTGAAGGAATGCTCCAAACCATGCTTAATCTGCTACAAACCCAATCCTCTAGCTCCTCAAAACCTTAGGTTTCCTTGTCCTGTTCTAAACCAGTCTAGAAAACCCCCCCAGTGACCCAGATTCGGACTTTCTTTTATTTTTGCTCATGGTTGGTAGTTTTTGTTCTTTCTTTTTGTGGACTGTTATGTAGAAGCACTGCTTATCAATGACAATGTGCATTTCTCTTGCTTTATGTTAATTCTGATCTTTATAGTTATTTTTTGTCAAGATGATTTTTGATTAACTAAAGCATGCTTTCACTTGCAGTTGCCCCAGTGGCCATGAGTACTAATTAATATTCTAGGATTCACATTATTTATGCAACTTTTCGATGATGCCAAAAGGGGGAAGATATTGTGCTTAAACTCTATTATCTGAACAGTGATGTTTATGACCTAATTAAATCTGGCCCTTAATGATAAGTTAAAATTTTAAGTGTTGATATTTCAGCTGAGTTCCGCAGGTTCTCTGATCAGTAAAAGCACAGAGTTTATCATCATCAAAAAGGGAGAATTTGTTGGCCCAAGTTCAGTTGAAGTTTTGAAGATTGACAAATGAACTCAGTGATGGACCTGGTCCATCTGGTGAAACACAGTGTTTATCAACCGTTGCATATGAGATGCACGTGAGGAAGATATACCATAGAGATCAAGAAACAATATCTTCTAAACTAAATCGAAAAGATTGCGGTTGGGATAAGGAGAACAGTCTCTTTATGAGGAGAGAACACAATCCTAATCTAGGATAAGGGTTGGAGTTTGTATTGGTCAAGGACTCAAAATCGTCTAAGGATAAGCAATAGAGTCTCAATCAAACTCTAATTACTAACTCAATAAATAACTGAGTTTGTTCTCTTTTACAGGCATTGCACATACGTAGAAGTAAAACATAATTGAGAGCAAAAGAGCAAGTCTGTTTTGAAAGCAATATATGTGAGATATAAGTGTGCACTCCTGAAGCTACTTGAACGAGAGAGAAGAACCAGTTCCATTGTGTTTATTCTTATTCTAGTTCAATTGTAGTAGGAATTTCTGTTTGTACCTTTCAGCTTATTTAGAAGCAATTGTATTAGGTACTTTGAGTATTCAAGTTAGAGTTAACTTGAAAGTGTCGCAATAGTTGAGGCTGTGTGCCACACTGGGATTAGAGTTAATCCTTAGGTTTACAAAGAGTTTTTGTAAATGCTGTTTTGGCTCAGTGATTTTAGTGGAAGTTTGGGAAAATCCTACTGAGTAGTAGGTCGTGATTTTTTCACCTTTTGAGCCAGGTGTTTTCCACGTGAAAATCTCTGTGTTCTTTATTTTATGCATTTATTATTCCGCAAACTGCAATAGTTAGAACACCTAGAAGAACTAGGTTCTTCTAGAGTGAAAATTGGGTACCACACAAATCACCCCCCCTGTTGTGTTGTATTGACGTTTAGAACATCAGTTGTCCTATAAGTAAAAAGAGCATCGCACCAAGCACCGTTTATTGGCCGATGTCTTTACTCAAGATAGCAATTTTTAGCTGTTTCGTGATAGGCTTAAGCAAAAAGAGGAAGAGTTGGTGCAGAAGGTTGAAGAGCTGAAAGAGCGGGACGACGAACTGATGAGGGACATTGGTCGATGTAGCGAGCTTGAGGCGGCCCTTAAGGCCAAGGATGATGAGCTTGAAGTGAGCAAGGGGATAATGGCCGAGAACGCCGACCTTCAGGCTCGAGTGGCCGCCTTAACTGCCGATCTTGGGCGAAGAGAGGCGGAGGCCGTCGACTTGAGGGGTGAATTGAGCGCCAAAGCTGATGACTTGGCTCGTGCTGAAAAGGGCAGGGCGACTACCGTATCTGAAATAGCGGCCCTAGAGGATGCCCTCCGTGTTTGTAGGTCCGAGCGGGACAATGAGGTGGAAACGTTAGCGATTAAGGTGGCGAGATTAGAAAAATGGATATAAGATCTGGAGGCGGAGTTGTCAAATGATCAGGTTGTTGCTTTGAAGGCAGAGGAAGTGTGACGGCAGTCGCAACCCTCCGCGTCTCATGTCTCATCTGATCCCGTCGTGCCGCGGGAGTTGTATGAGATCTGGTTCCATGCCGAGGCTCAATTAGACGTATACAAGTCCCTGTAGGCTAACGGGAAGGTTTCCAAGGCAGAATGCGAGGGTGTACATGTTAAAGCACGCGCAGCTCATGAGGCCTGCAGCTACCATCCCGGTACGCCTGGCGGAGATGATGTTGATGATGATGATGCGGACAGACTCGCCTCGGTTTCTTGGTATAACAAAGAGTATGCTGCAGGTGACGATGCGGCGTAGGACTGTTGTATTTTTTTTTTTTGCTTTGCTATTTTTGTGAGGGTGTCTCCGGGCCCTTTGTACAAAACTTTTGTAACATAACAGTTGCAATGGAATGACTATCTTTTTGTTGTTTACCTTCGCATTGTTATTTTTGTTTGTTCTGAGGGGGTCTCCGGCTTTTCGGCCTCTCGTGTACGTTTTTGGCATGGTTGATTGTAGATCTTAGTAACTTGAGCAGAGTTGAATTTAAATGATTCAGGCGAGTTCGAATGTTAAAGAGATTCGAGCGAGGTCGAATGTTAAAGTAATTCGAGCGATGTCAAATTTTTTCTTTTGGCGATGGCCCTTGGCCGTAGGGGTGCTATTTCGAGTTAAGGTCAAAATGTTAACCCGTTGAAACTCGAGCGATGTCGAATTTTCATTTGGTGATGGCCCTTGGCCGTAGGGGTGTTATTTCGAGTTAAGGTCAAAATGTTAACCCGTTGGAATTCGAGCGATGTCGAATTTTCATTTGGCGATGGCCCTTGGCCGTAGGGGTGTTATTTCGAGTTAAGGTCGAAATGTTAACCCGTTGAAATTCGAGCGATGTCGAATTGTTAAGTGATGGAGAATAAAATATTGCTTTGTTTCACTCATTGGAGAATATCTTGGTGGAGAGTACAAAATGTTGCTTTATTTCATTCACTAGAGAATACTCTACATGTTCGTTTCATACACATATTGGGGAAGTTTCCATGTATCTAGTCCCTTCATCGGTCGGCCTGGAGAGACAATTGGCAGGCGGGGCGATGAATTATACTTTGAACTTCGAGACGTCCCCTTCGTCGCCTCGTTAAAAACCTACCCGAGAAAACCCAATTGGGACAATACCCGAGCGAGGGAAAAAGAGTACGGTTTCGGGGGACGTCCTTTTTTCAGAAGTTGAAGTATTTGAGGTGAGCGACGTTCCAATTGTTTGGTAGTAGTTTTCCTTCCATTGTTTATGTTGGAATGTTCCTTTGCTTGCTGCGGTGATATTGTATGGCCCGTCCCAATTGGTTCCTAATTTGCCTTCCTTCGGATCTTAGCTTGCTAGTGTTTTGGCTTTGAGAGTGGTCGTACTTTGACCTTTTTGTTGTAGTACCTTTCTGCCTGTTGTTTTTGGGCTACCATTCTTACGTAAGCCATGTCTTCGTTCTTCTACGTCGTCGAGGTCTTGTTTTCTATTCTCGTCGTTGTCCCGTCCATTTTCATTGGAGTACCTTAGGCTAGGTTCTCCGACCTCAACAGGTATCATGGCGTCAGTCCAGTAGACTAGTGAATATGGCGTTTCGCCTGTGCTTGTTTTTGGCATAGTGCGGTAGGCCCATAATACCTCTGGTAGCAACTCCGGCCACAAACCTTTAGCGTCCTCGAGCTTTTTCTTTAAAATGTTCAGTATTTTCTTGTTGGAGGATTCGGCCAGACCGTTGCCTGCGGGATGGTATGGCGTGGAGAGTATTCTCCTGATGTGCCATTTCTCAAAGAACGCGGTGGTCTTTCTCCCGGTGAATTGGGGCCCATTGTCACAGTTGATTTCTTTAGGGATGCCGAAACGGCATATGATATTCTTCCATATGAATGTGATGACTTCCTGTTCGCGTATTTGGGTGAACGCACCTGCTTCCACCCATTTGGAAAAGTAGTCAGTTAAAACTAAAAGGAAACGGATCTTACCTCGCCCTACTAGGAGGGGTCCGACGATGTCCATCCCCCATTTGATGAACGGCCATGGCGAAGTAACAGAGTGGAGGTGTTCGCCCGCTTGATGTATCATGGGTGCATATTTTTGACACTGTTCGCATCTTTTGACATAATCTGCGGCTTCCTTTTTCATGGTGGGCCAGTAGTATCCCGCCCGAATGAGGCATCTGACGAGGGCTCTATTGCCTATATGGGCACCGCAATGACCCTCGTGTACTTCTTCAAGCACGCGCCTTGTTTGACTCGGCCCTAGGCATTTAGCCAAGGGGCTGCCGAACGTTCTCTTGTAAAGGTCATGTTTTATGAGGATGTACCCGGCCGCCTGCATTCGAAGCTTTTTTGCTTCCTTTTTGTCTTGTGGGAGTGTTCCCTCCTGCAAATATGCCATGATGAGGTTGCGCCAGTCCCAAGTCAGATTTATAGAATGTACCTCAATTCGGTCTATTGACGAGTGGAGGAGGGTGACCACATTCTCCTTGGTGATATTTTTGGTTGTTGCTGCCAGTTTGGCGAGGCCATCTGCTTCGATATTTTGCGCCCGGGGTATCTGGTCAAGTCGGCATTCATCGAATTCTTGCAATAGTTTATGGATTTCTGCCTGATATTTCTGTAGCCTTTGCTCCTTAATTTGAAAAGTCCCAATAACTTGGTTAACAACAAGTTGCGAGTCGCATCTGAGGACGACTCGTCGTGCTCCGTATTTGAGGGCTAGCTTTAATCCTCCAATTACGGCCTCATACTCAGCCTCATTGTTAGACATTTCAGGGCACCGTATGGGTTGGCGAATCACTTCTCCTGTTGGGCCTTCAAGTACGAGTCCCAGTCCAGATCCCGACGCATTAGATGCGCCATCAGTGTAGAGGACCCAGAGGTCGGGCTGTCCAGGAGAGGTGCGAAGCGTTTCCTGCTCGACCTCGGACAATATTCCGGCACTGAAATCGGCGACGAAGTCGGCGAGTACCTGTGATTTTATCGCCGTTCGCGGCTGATATGTAATATCGTGCTCGCTCAATTCTATGGCCCACTTGGCCAATCTTCCCGACAATTCGGGTTTATGCAGGATGGTCCTTAGGGGGAAAGTCGTCACCACCGATATGGGGTGACATTGAAAATATGTTTTGAGCTTTCATGAAGTTACGACCAGTGCCAGAGCCAGTTTCTCGAGGTGGGGATACCTCGTTTCAGCATCGACCAGGGTTTTGCTTATATAATAAATCGGGGATTGCATACCTTTGTTTTCACGGATAAAAACTGCGTTTACCGCGAATTCTGAGACTGCTAGGTAGACTAGGAGGCGTTCGCCGGGTTCTGCTTTGGCGAGTAGTGGTGGTGAGGACAAGTATGTCTTTAGTTTTCTTAAGGCCTCGATGCAGTCTGAATTCCATTGGAGCCCGTTGCCTTTTTTCAGCACATTAAAAAACTTATGGCATCTGTCGGATGACCGTGAGATGAACCTTGACAGGGCGGCTATCCGGCCAGTCAGCCTTTGTACCTGTTTTTTGCCGGTCAATATTTCGGGTATTCCTTCGATGGCCTTGATCTGGTCTGGGTTGACTTCAATGCCTCTTTGTGATACTAAGAAATCGAGGAATTTGCCCGAGGTCACACCGAAGGCGCATTTTTCGGGGTTTAGCTTCATTCCGTACCGTCTTAATATGTCGAAGGCTTCTGTAAGGTGGTCGATGTGGTCCTCTTTCCTTTTGAATTTGACCAACATGTCATCGATGTAACTTCCATTGTTTTGCCGAGTTGGTCTTTAAACATCTTGGTGACCAACCTTTGATACGTGGCCCCTGCGTTCTTTAACCCGAATGGCATAACCTTGTAATAGTACGTTCCCTGATGGGTGATGAAAGTAGTTTTCTCCTGGTCTTCCTCCTCCATGAGGATTTGGTTGTAACCCAAGTAGGCATCCAAAAAGCTCAGCAGTTCGTGTCCTGTTGTTGCATCGTTGAGTTGGTCGATATGAGGCAGGGGAAAAGAGTCTTTCGGACATGCTTTGTTTAGATCTGTGAAATCTACACACATCCGCCATTTCCCGTTTTTCTTCTTTACCATGACCACATTTGCGACCCATTGGGGATATTTTGACTCTCAGATAGAACCAATCGCGAGCAGCTTATCAACTTCACCGCTGATAGCCTCATTAATTGCGACATTGAATTTTCTCCTTATTTGCCGCACTGGTGGATAGAGGGGGTCGACATTCAACTTGTGTGTACCGATGTCTTTTGGGATGCCCGGCATATCTGAGTGGGAGAAGGCAAACAAATCGGCATTGTTAGCTAAGAATTTGTGAAATATACCTGGTTCTGTGAGATTGTGCCCGATATAAGCCTTTTTTGTGCTGTCGCTGCTGTTTAGTTGGACAGGATCTAGATCTTCTACTGTCGACTCAGCGGCTTCCACGATGTCGGGATCCTTGATAACGTCTATCTATGCATCGGATTTGGTTCCCGACATCGCTAATTGCTATGCCTCTGCGCTTGT
The DNA here is from genome assembly GCF_001879085.1 of Nicotiana attenuata. Taxonomy (NCBI): domain Eukaryota; kingdom Viridiplantae; phylum Streptophyta; class Magnoliopsida; order Solanales; family Solanaceae; genus Nicotiana; species Nicotiana attenuata. Next base: position 6,409,852 of record NC_031997.1, on the reverse strand, counting down.
TCCCTTTAGTTGTTGGGTGTGTGTGTAATTTTGGGCGATACGATAGCATTCTTGAGCAGTGCGTTATTTGCCTCGGATGCTGCATACTCCCTATGGGGTAGGGAACTTGATTACTTGATATAGGCTTGACGGGATGGCCCTCATGGCGTGTATCCACGGTCGTCCTATGATGGCGTTGTAGGCTGTATCTTGGTCCATGATATGAAACATTGTTTCTAGGGTGACTCCTCCGGCAAAAATGGGTAACGTTATTTCTCCAGAAGTTCTCTCAACTGCATTATTAAAACCTGTTAGTGTTATGCAACGCGGTATTATCTTGTCCTCGAGTCGCATCTGTACGAGGACTCGAGGATGGATAATTCGTGTGCCGCTTCCGTCATATACCATTATTCTTTTCACATCAGTATCTGAAATACGTAAATTAATGACAAGAGCATCGTAATGAGAGAATGTCAAACCGCCGGTATCTGACTTATCGAACATGATACTGTCTTCGAGGTCATCATATCGTTCGTGGGTGATCAATCGCTTGAGTTTGTGTGTGGTGGTGAATTTAACATGGTTGATCGCTGCTTCGTCGCCTCCGCTCACGATCATTTGGACAGTACGAGCAGGGGAGGGTGGAATTGGAGGCCCCTGGTGCTGTTAACGTCCGCGACCGAAGTTGGCTCGTCCCTGGTCGCTCATTAATTCTCCCAGGTGCCCCTGGTTCAGCATTCTCACTACCTCTTGCCGCAGACCTATGTAGTCCTCAGTTTTGTGACCTCGTTCCTGGTGGAATTCACAGAGGGCGTCTGACCTTCGAGTATTCGGGTCGGACTTCCTCTTTTGTGGCCATTTCACCTTCGTGCCGAGCTTCTCTAGCCAATACACTACTTCTGAAGGGGAGACACAAAAATTGTGAGCAGATAAGAGCGGGGGCATACCTCTTTCGTGTCGCTGAGTCCCGGTATGAGGCCTGGGAGGCCCTTCCAGGCTGTCGAGGAGGTGGTGGGGCGGCTGTTCGGATGTAGGGCTGATGTCCTTCTCGGCCGAGACGGGACCCAGCTGATCCCTTTGACCGTCGTTACGATGATCTTTCCTCGTTTCTCCTTGAACTGATGTTAGCCATTGGGTTGGACCGTTGAGATCGTCCTCGTCGGCTCTCACCTCGGCGCAATAGGCATTGTGAATTACTTCCCAAGTGGTGGGGGGTATTTCATGAGCCTGTTTAATAGTTTTCTAGTTGCTCTCGACCCGTTTCTATTTAACCCGTTCTGGAAGGCTGCTACCGCCATCCCCTCTGATACATTTGGCAGGCTCATTCTCACCCTGTTAAAACGGGCGAGGAAGTCCCTGAGTCCTTCGCCAGGCGATTGCCTAACGGCGAATATGTCGTTCACCCTGGCTTTTGCCTTTTTAGCTCCTGTATGAGCGGTGACAAACTTTTCGTCCAGTTCCTCGAACGTTGCTATTGACCGTACCGGCAATTGTGAGTACCAGGTTAGGACTCCCCCTGTTAGGGTTTTGCCGAACTTTTTCAGTAGCACCGATGGAACTTGCTCCTTTGAATGATCATTACCCTTCACTGCTATGGCGTAGTGGACGATATGATCTTCTGGGTCTGTAGTGTCATCGTATATTTTCAGGTACGATGGCATTTTGAAGGTTTTGGGAATGGCATGGGGAGCTGCTTCCTCTCTGTACGGTTGCTCGACGAATCGACCAACGTCTCGTTTCAGTAGCAACTTTGGGGCACCTGGTATCTTATCGACCCTTTCTTGGTGTTCCTTTATCTGGTCACGGAGTGCCTTATTTTCGTTTTCCATATCTTCCATTTTCTTTAGAATGGCTGTGACTGCGTCATTACTTGCACCATCAGTGGTATAAGTGTTACCTGTTTGGGGTGGACTGCTCGCCAATTATTGCTGTAATATCTACTTGTGCGGTGTTTCTATCCTCCCTTTGGACGGGTCTGTCGAGTATGTTGTTTAGAGTACTTGTCAGCCACTCTTCCAGTAGCTTTTTCACTGTCTGTTGTCGCGCTCCCTTTTTTTCCCTTCCTCCCGAGGGGGGGGGGGAGGGAGGGGAAGTCCGGGTTTCGACATTTCATGGGGGGAATAACTCATTTCCTTTTGGGAATTGGGTATTTTAAGAGTCGTTACCTAACGGATTACGATGCGTTAGGGCACCTAGAGCGATTAACTCTTAGACTGGTTTGCATTACCAGAGATTAGGGTAAGGGCTCGAAATAACCTCGAGGGAAAGGTGTTAGGCACCCCTCTTGGTCCACAACTGTGGGTCCCGGTCGAACTTATACTTATGAATTAGTCCAAAATAAACAATTGAAGCAAATAATTATAGGCAGAGCATGTTGGGCATCGTATAATTCAAATAATAAGACAAGAATTTAAACAAGTTGTGTGCAAGAAAGTAAAGCTTCGAGTAAATAGAATTTGGAAGAGGGGTCCTAGGTTGGTTAGCCTATAGGATCACATCAGTACAATGCCCGGTAATCACTCCTTAGAAAGGGGCTATGCGTGGCATTAGCGCACCGGTCATCATATCCATGTCTACCCTTCCCATCCCCTTAGTGGTCATGCAAAGCGAGTGTTGGTCAGCGATCTTTATTGCATGCTGCTACCCGTCCCTTCTTAATGGTCCTGGAGGGATTTAGGACCTCTACCTATAGGTGGTTCTAGACAGACCCCTAAGGTTTAAAAGGTGAAAATACTAAGGCGACAAGCAATAACACATAGGACTCTTAGCAAACAAGAACCAGAAGGAGAAAATAAAAGGCTCAGTTTACTTCCACAGGTAAGGCATGTAAACAGCACGACTCAAACACAAATAAGGGCCTTTTGTTAAACAGTATCCTAAGGCAGGATGTCTAAATGAGTGTGCAGAAGACAAGCAGTTTATTTTATAAACTCAGAAGTAAAGCCCTGTCAGTTACCTACTAACTTTTAAAGCCTGTTAAACCAGAAGAGCATTAAGTCACAGAAACAGTTTCAGAGTTGCAAGATTCGAGAACGTCCTATAGGCTTGCCTATACGTGACATACAGATGAATACATTTTAAGGTGAAACAAGGCAGGTTTAAAATGGACTTTTAATCCCTATAGGCATGCTGTCTAATGATAGATTAAAACAGTTTCGAAAGAACTCGTTTCAGAAAAACAAACCATTAATTAAACCAGTTACGGAGTGGACTCAACGTAGACTGGATTGATTTAAACTAGTTAGATCGACAGGCAGAATTTCTGGTGGCATTCCTTATAGGCATGATATCTAGTTGTTTAACACTGATTTCAGAAACTTTGCAGGCATGAAAAACACTTATTATAACAGAGAGGCTAGGTTAAATTATATCCTATAGGCATGGCATCTACTTGTCAAACTGATTTTAAGACTTATAAACATGATTTCTATTATAAATCACTTGAAACCTATAGGCATGATTTCTAACATGGTGAGACGAACATGACAAGATGTGAAAATCCTATAGGCATGCTTTCTACTTAGTAAGGCAATCATATCAAAATGTAAAGTCCTATAGGCATGGTTTCTACCCGTATTACCCCACGAACATGTAACTACCCACCCCTTTTCACTAATTACCCCAAAATTCATTTACAAATTATTACAGACCATATGAATGAATTACAAAAATAAATAAGAAAATAAGAAGTTATTCTATAGGGAGCCTTCAATAAGGAAATATTTTCTGCATAGTACAAGTACACACATGTAATAGGGGCTAGGTTCAGCATATTTCAATCAAGGAAAGACTTAAGAAATCAATTAATAGCACAATTGACCGTAGAATAAGGTCAGAAAATATTTTACAAGGTTAAAAATCAGTAGAGATATAATGCGAAATCAGTGAAAGATCAATCACAAAGATTCAAGGATTAAAAAGTAGAAAATAGCCCTGATTTAGCACAGCTTTATAAGAACAAGCACATAATAAGCAAAAACCAGAACTTAAGAGGTCGAGTAGGACAAGAATCGTATATAAATTAGGGATTCATGTAGAGCATAGTCTGAATTAGTAGAACAAGCATGATACAGGTAGGAGAAGTGAAGAATCAGAAACATTGGTGGACAAAGTAGGGCAAAATCACACAATAGGCAGGGATAACCATAATTAGGAACCTTAACAAGCAATCATAGGGTAAAATCACAGAATCGTAAAACATATGGATTAACTGAACACGTTATCAAAACCAAACTCAGAAACCCAAGATTAGAACTAAGAAATTAGGGATTTCAACATAAGCGAGTTGAAAAGGGAGTAAAATCGTAGAATCAGTAGAAATATGCAAGAGATGGAAGTTTAAACATAAAGAATCGGTTTAAACAAAGTTTTAGAAGAAGTTCCGAAAACCCTAATTTGAGAAGAAGGTGAAAACACTTTGAAATCGATGATTCTTGTAAAAAGGATTCAAGAACAGTGTAAAACATCAAAGAAACAGACTCGAATCGTTTAAAAATCGTACAGATCTAGGAGATGCGGGAAGAAATTAGGGTTTCAGAAGAAATCCATATAGAAATGCAAGAACCTGTCTAGAAACCCAAGGATCGTGACAAATACAGCATGCTTTTACTTGAAATCACACCGGAGTGGCCAAGAACAGCCAAATAGCAAACCCTAGATGCAAGTCGGCCTGGCCCAGGGCCCTTGAAGACCTTAGAGAAGGTGAGCGTGGCATGAGAGAAGCCATTGGAGGCTTAAGAGACGATGAGAGGTGATCGGAGATGGCCGGAGATGGGAGGTCGGCAGTTGAAGATTAGGGTTAGGTTGAGAGGGTTTTGAGAGCAGAGGGAATTTTAGGGCAGCGGGTGTAGAGAAGTGATTAAGGTTAAGGGGTCGTTCGGAATTAAAAAGGTATGTTTTAATGAGGGTCGTTGATCTTTTAGATCAACGGCCAGGATCTGATGGGGTCTTGGGTTGGTTAGGCGGGTTTAGGGTCTGGGTCAGGTAGTTTGGTTGGAAATTGGGCTGGGGTTGGGTTTAAGTTGGGCTGAATTTGAAAGGCAAATCTGGCTATATTTTAAATAGCCAATTTTCCCATATAATTATAATAATAAATAATAAATAATTTCTGAAAAATAATTGTGTGCACTAAGATGATATAAAATAGATATTTAACATTTTAAAAATATAGGAGACCAATTTTATGCATATCAATGTAATTATACATTAATAAGGCTAATATTGCAATTATATGCAATTTAGCTTTAAAAATACAAAATGCAACTATAAAAATACACAAAAAATATTTTAAGCATATTTTGGCATAAATATGGAAATTAAATGACTAAATCATCGTAACAATAATTTGAGGGATAATTATTGAGGATTTTATGAATAAAAGGGAAGGAGATAAATCAATTTAAATCCTTAAAATTATAGAAAAAAATTTATAAAAACCTTGTGCATGCCTATATGTGCCATTTTGAAAGTATTTATGCATATAAAAAATATATAGGGAAAAGTGGGTATCAACAGCTGCCCCTCTTTACCCGGGTAGGATGAAAGAGTTTTCGGGTAAAGAAATGATGGCCAATTTTAACCGAGCGAAACGGTTTGAGAGATTAGGCCGCACCCTGGCTTCTGAGCTGCCTACATATCCCTAGTTTTATAGGAATCAAGCCATGTGTAGTTTCGGATTCGTCGGCGAAGTATACCGATGAAGTTATTTCAAGGACGGACACCACATCTAAGGCTGGACAAATGAACGATTTTATGGAAGAGGTTAGGCTTGATATGGTCGGGAGAACTGGAGCGGGATCGCTCCTGCTGGGATAGCCGTTGCTTGCCGGGTTACCTGCAAATAGAAGCAATACGAGCGTATACTGTGCATAAATTAAAACATGATGCAAGTTCCCGCTGGACTATGAATGTTGTCTTTGGACGGTTAAGGATGACGTCCTTAGACCATGACGTCCTGGGCCATGGATTGTTTAGTGAGAGATTCGCAGGCCATGAAATGATGTTCTCGAGCCATGAGGATGGTGCCTCCAAACCATGACGCCTTTGAATAATGATATGCAAAATTGAGAGAGATCCTCAGGCCATGGCATGGTGTCTTCCGGCTTTGAGGATGATGCCTTTAGACTATGATGCCTTTGGATAGATTGGCGATATTCCAGCCCTGATATGCAATAGTATGATGTTAACAAGACAAGGCTTAGTCTTGTGAAATGGAGGGCAGAGCTTAGCCCGATCGAAAAGCAAATAAGTAGTACTAAAATAGAGCAATGTTTGTGAGAAAAAGGACAGTGCTTAATCCCATGCGACTGTGGAGGCAGGGATTAGCCTCATGCAAATAGGGAGGAAAGGATTAGCCTCACGCAAATGTGGAGGCAAGGATTAGCATCATGCAGGATGGAGTCAAGGATTAGAACCATGCAAACAGGGAGTCGAGGATTAGACTCATGCAAATGGGGAGGTAGGGATTAGCCTCATGCAAATGGGGAGGCAGGGATTAGACTCATGCAAATATGGAGGCAGGATTAGCCTCATGCAATTATGGAGGCAAGGATTAGCCTCATGGAGTCAAGTATTAGACTCATGCAAATGGAGAGGCAGGGATTAGCCTCATGCAAATATGGAGGCAGGGATTAGCCTCACGCAAATATGGAGGCAGGGATTAGCCTCATACAGATGTGGAGGCAAGGATTAGCCTCATGGAAATATGGAGGCAAGGATTAGCCTCATGCAAATATGGAGGCAAGGATTAGCCTCATGGAGTCAAGGATTAGACTCATGCAAATGGGGAGGCAGGGATTAGCCTCATGCAAATATGGAGGCAGGGATTAGCCTCATGCAAATATGGAGGCAAGGATTAGCCTCATGCAAATATAGAGGCAGGGATTAGCCTCATTGATCGCTGCCTACTCTGCACCACTAAAAACTAGCGAGAGCGGGTCGCAATAGCTTTTACGCGAATAGAGGTCGGGATCGATTTCCTCAGGGAGCTAGTAGTGGAGTTGGATTTTCTGTCTAGTCTAGAGATGTGTTTGTACTCCTAATGTCACTTCAAACATTCTTGGTTTTTGATTTTATAACTACTATGATAAAACTAATGATTAACGCTAAATTATGCTACTAGAATATTGCTAAGTTGTATCTAATGGGAAGAAAGGCACTAGGGTCGTGACACTGCCTAGGTGGCTAATTGACGGGTAGATGTTACTAAGGATAGATTGACATATTTGGGGCTTATGCTATAACCGTTGCACAATTGTACCCACTCTCACACCTCTCGGTAGAGAGAGTGATTTTGCCCAATTAACTCTCTCGAGACCAATTGGGTAGGCCAATTAGATCAAGCAACTAGGGTTCAAGTAGGGTGATTACTCTCTCGAGATTTAACCCGTTAATTGGGAGTATCATTTCTCATGAGTCCATCCCAATTCCTTGTTAGGTCAATTTTGGGGTCATAAACTCTCTTTCTCAAGAAGAGTCAAACCCACAAAGCTTGAATCAGTGTTTGCAACCACCAATTCTTAAATAAAAACATAAAATCAACCCAAATAACAAACACCCATAATCAATCTAACCCTAGATGGCAACACCTATCAATTACCCACACTAGGGTTGAGCCACAACCCTAGCTAATGGGTTTAGCTACTCATGCTTGAAAGAGAAAATGAAGAAATAGAGGAAGGACTAAGCATATTAATTAATTACTAAGAAGAAATCACAAGAATCTATCGTAAAATTAAAGCTAAAGTGACAAAAATGGCTACAAAACCGAGTCTCACGAGCGCAGCTATCTCTGGAATACCAAAAACTTACCTAAAAATGGTAAAATGTTCTATTTATACTAGGCTGGAAAAACTGGACAAAATACTCCTGCGGGGTCAGTGCGGCCGCGGTCCAAGGACAATCCAAGTAATTCCAGATATCCTAAAGTAACCTCAACAAGCATCAATTGGGACTAACAATTGCCCTCAACACAAATGGATCATTAACAACATTTAATCCTTGAAAACTATGGATCAAGTGTCACACAAGAGCATCAAGGATTGACTCATTACATCAAAGAACTCTCTCAATTACTTTAGCCGCTGTGGGACCCAAACTCATACATCCTCAACTCTCCCTAAGCAAACCTCACCTTTTAGAGTATAAACACACAAACCGAGGTTAATGGGAGTTCGCTCGTCTCTCTCAAGGAAATGTCACAAGTCCGGCTCTAAGTACCATATGCTTGATCCTCATGTAAGTATCCACTAATGCGAGCGTCATCCAACTCAAGATCATATAGGGCTTTTGTGGAGTCAATGTCAAGGCTTTTGGGTAAGGGTAGGAATTTTTTTTTTGTTTAAGTGGGTTCAACCTTCCCTTAGGCACTTCTTTTGATTCATTTGGCACAATTCACTTGACTCTTTGAGTCATTTCACCTCTTCCAAGGGATTAGAGAGACACATTGTCACTCTTTCTTATGCAATTCAAAACATTTCTCCTTTTTCTAGTTTTTCCGCACCTTTTTCACTTTTGTTTTCCTTGAATCCCTTTTTATTCTAGTTCATATTGGGCTTTCTTTTTGTCTTTTTCTTTTCTTTCTTTTTCATTGCCTTCCTTTTCTTTTGCTTTTGTACCTTTTACCCCTTTGTTTCCTTTCTTGTCTCTCCCCCCAAACTTAGATTTTGCCATTACTCAAGGGAAGATGTGGGTGCCAAGAGAGGGTAGGATTTAGAACGGGTATAGGCTTGTAGCATTGGTTCTTGAAAGAAGAAGCTTCAAGGCTCAAAAGGGGTTAGCTAGGGATTATCTCATTGGTAGGCTACGGAATTGTTCAACTTATCATTTGGATCAAGGAGAGCCTATAATCACTTCTCAAGTCTTATTTCACTCAAAATTTCTCCTCAACATTCAGGGCAAGTTCTAGAGCATTGGCTCGGGACTTGGACTCATAATTCAATTTCTCACCACACAAACTCAAGGATTGCTAAAGACGTAGAGTCGAGGGCCCACAATAACCTTAGATACGATTGAGCACACAATAGTCCCGAAAGACCACATGATGTTTGTTTGGTCAACACAAGAGTCTCAAGGTCACTACTTTCACCATCCTAAACACAACTACTTGTCTTTGACCATGGGATCAAAGGCAAATGTGTTAGGACCAAGTGAAGCTATGCTTGAAGTACCCTTAACTAAAAACTACTAAAAACAAAAGAAAAATCAAAAACGGGCTCAAACCCTTAAGAAGGTTGTCATGCCATCCATCATCGAGAAGAGCCACCCGGTTCACACAATACTCCACCTTTGTAAAGAACCGTGGCATTAAGAAAACCAAGGGCTTATTGAAAGCGCCAAAAAACAAAATAAAAGGCTGCGAGCCTATCTACGAAGCTAAAAATGAAAAAAATTTACGAAAATAGAAAATAGAATGAATATTTACAATAGGGGATTAGAATATAGAACGGTGGATGAATATATACAAAAACGTAACTTTATATACAGACCAAATAGAAGATAAAAAGTATGATAAAAGTACTGAATGTAAAGTTATATACAGCCCAAAATAGAAAATCAACAGAAACATAAACTAAGTCAACTAATATATACAGTCATCNGTTGTAAGCTCGGCAATAGCTTGGCCATGATCGTTCAATTCCTTGTGCAAATGGATGACCGTGGGTTCACCTTGGGGCACATTTGCTCGGCTTTGCCATGCCGAAGAGGTGTCGGCCATTTCATCAAGTACATCACATGCCTCTTGGTAAGAAAGTTTCATAAAGTTCCCTCTGGCCTATTGGTTCACAATGCACTGATTCGTGGTGTTGATGCCCCGATAAAAAGTTTGTTGTATCATCGCCTCGGTCATGTCATTATTAGGGCACTCCTTCACCATTGTTCTATATCTTTCCCATATCTCGTGCAAAGGTTCCGTTGGCATTTGCTTGAAAGCTAGAATCTCATCCCGAAGAGCCGCCATATGACTTGGAGAAAAGAACTTGGCAATAAATTTGTCCGCCAATTCATCCCATGTGGTGATAGAATGATTGGGGAGCCTTTCTAACCAATCCAACGCTTTACCCCGAAGAGAGAATGGGAAAAGCCTCAATCTCAACGCATCCTCGGACACGTTTGTCTGCTTGCTACCCCAGCATGTATCCAAGAACCCCTTCAAGTGCTTGTAGGCATTTTGATCGGAGGCGCCCGTAAAATACCCTCTTTGCTCGAGCAAGGTCAACATAACATTTGTGATTTGAAAGTTCCCCGCCCGGATTCGGGGAGGAACAATGGCACTCGCATACCCTTGATTAGGGAGAACTCTTGGGACTACTCTTGGCTGTGGCGGAGGAGGGTCTGGAATAGGATTGTTGTCATTGGCCTGACGACCTCTACGTGGAGCTTGAGGTAAGGGAAGCTCATCATGATCAATATCTTCTACCACCTCCCCCCGCCATGGCATTGCCAAGAGGGTCATTAGCATTTAAAGCCATAGTATCTGAGTGATCGACACAAACAAAATTAGTAAACAAGAAGGAAAGAGAAGCAAAACACAAAACATACTAAACAGATAGTCAACACCGTAAGCTCCCCGGCAACGGCGCCAAAAAGTGATCGCTGCCTACTCTGCACCATTAAAAAGTAGCGAGAGCGAGTTGCAATAGCTTTTACCCGAATATAGGTCGGGATCGATTTCCTCAGGGAGCTAGTAGTGGAGTTGGATTTTCTGTCTAGTCTAGAGATGTGTTTGTACTCCTAATGTCACTTCAAACATTCTTGGTTTTTGATTTTATAACTACTATGATAAAACTAATGATTAACGCTAAATTATGCTACTAGAATATTGCTAAGTTGTATCTAATGGGAAGAAAGGCACTAGGGTCGTGACACTGCCTAGGTGGCTAATTGACAGGTAGATGTTACTAAGGATAGATTGACATATTTGGGGCTTATGCTATAACCGTTGCACAATTGTACCCACTCTCACACCTCTCGGTAGAGAGAGTGATTTTGCCCAATTGACTCTCTCGAGACCAATTGGGTAGGCCAATTAGATCAAGCAACTAGGGTTCAAGTAGGGTGATTACTCTCTCGAGATTTAACTCGTTAATTGGGACTATCATTTCTCATGAGTCCATCCCAATTCCTTGTTGGGTCAATTTTGGGGTCATAAACTCTCTTTCTCAAGAAGAGTCAAACCCACAAAGCTTGAATCAGTGTTTGCAACCACCAATTCTTAAATAAAAACATAAAATCAACCCAAATAACAAACACCCATAATCAATCTAACCCTAGATGGCAACACCCATCAATTACCCACACTAGGGTTGAGCCACAACCCTAGCTAATGGGTTTAGCTACTCATGCTTGAAAGAGAAAATGAAGAAATAGAGGAAGGACTAAGCATATTAATTAATTACTAAGAAGAAATCACAAGAATTTATCGTAAAATTAAAGCTAAAGTGACAAAAATGGCTACAAAACCGAGTCTCACGAGCGCAGCTATCTCTGGAATACCAAAAACTTACCTAAAAACAAAAATACCCCTGCGGGGTCAGTGCGGGCCGCACAAAAAGGACCGCGGCCGCACTGTCTCTTGGACTTCACATTTCTGCTTCTCTGAACTTGAGGACCGCGGACCGCGTGGAAGTGTACCTCGGCCGCGGAGGGATTTGGCGCGGTCCGCACATTATGGATCGCGGACCGCATGGCTGGAACACTGGGAATCTTCACTCTGAATCTCTGCTCCACGGACCGCACCAAAAGGTAGCGCGGCCGCGAAGCAACTACCCCGGACCGCGTAACGAGTACCGCGGCTGCGTGGCCTTAAGCCCAAATTAGTCAAGTCTCTGAACCTCATGTCCGCGGACCACACAAAAGAGTAGTGTGGCCGCGGAGCCTGACCGCAGACCGCACAAAAGAGTAGTGCAGCCGCGTAGCCTCAGCCTGATTATACCAACTCTCTGAACCTCCTAGTGCGGCCGCATTCACTTTTGCATGGTCCGCACTAGGGTCTCTTTTCCTTAGATTTCTTGGTCTTTAATACTTGAGCAGGTTTCACTCCTTTTGAGCCGATCTTTGACATTTCGTCACTTTGTCGATCAAACCTGCAATCAAGCACAACTTTTGAGCATTTTGGGACTATTTTGTAGCGATTTATAACCAAAGCACATGCAAGTAGGGGCATAAAACATGTTAAAATCCTAACTTATCACTCGTGCAGATGTGGAGGCAAGGATTAGCCTCATGGAGTCAAGGATTAGACTCATGCAAATGGGGAGTCAAGGATTAGACTCATGCAAATATGGAAGCAAGGATTAGCCTCATGGAGTCAAGGATTAGACTCATGCAAATGGGGAGGCAGGGATTAGCCTCATGCAAATATACGGGATAGGGATTAGTCCCATGCGAAAAGCAGGAAGCAAATAAGGGTAGCATATGTCTTAGCTGGAGATGGGTTCGGTGATTGATAGCGATCTTGCTACACGGATGTTATCGTTACATCAGATGTGTCTGCGTCCAAAGAGAAATTGTAAGTTTTATGCGGGAAGGTTGGTTTGTGCTTCTGTTGGCTGGCTTTGCTTTGCTCCGTTCTAAAAGCCTTTTAAGTTCCCCTGGGTGATACCTGACTGTAATGAAAATAGAGTTTTCAAAAATATGCAATTATTGATAAAAATAGAGTTATTATTTAGAAAACATAATGAAATATCACATTTTTTTTAGATGAACTAGTAACTGTAACACATTTCAGAGACATTGCAACTNGCTTTTGTACCTTTTACCCCTTTGTTTTGTTTCTTGTCTCTCCTGCAAACTTAGATTTTGCCATTACTCAAGGGAAGATGTGGGTGCCAAGAGAGGGTAGGATTTAGAACGGGTATAGGCTTGTAGCATTGGTTCTTGAAAGAAGAAGGTTTAAGGCTCAAAAGGGGTTAGCTAGGGATTATCTTATTGGTAGGCTACGGAATTGTTCAACTTATCATTTGGATCAAGGAGAGCCTATAATCACTTCTCAAGTCGAATTTCACTCAAAATTTCGCCTCAACAAACATTCAGGGCAAGTTCTAGACCATTGGCTCGGGACTTGGACTCATAATTCAATTCCTCACCACACAAACCCAAGGATTTCTAAAGACGTAGAGTCGAGGGCCCACAACAACCTTAGATACGATTGAGCACACAATAGTCCCGAAAGACCACATGATGTTTGTTTGGTCAACACAAGAGTCTCAAGGTCACTACTTTCACCATCCTAAACACAACCACTTGTCTTTGACCATGGGATCAAAGGCAAATGTGTTAGGCCCAAGTGAAGCTATGCTTGAAGTACCCTTAACTAAAAACTACTAAAAACAAAAGAAAAATCAAAAACGGACTCAAACCCTTAAGAAGGTTGTCACGCCATCCATCATCGGGAAGAGCCACCCGGTTCACACAATACTCCACCCTTGGAAAGAACCGTGGCATTAAGAAAACCAAGGGCTTATTGAAAGCGCCAAAAACAAGACAAAAAGTCTGCGAGCCTATCTACTAAGCTAAAAATGAAAATGAAAAATTTGTACGAAAATAGAAAATAGAATGAATATTTACAATAGGGGATTAGAATATACAACGTGGGATGAGTGTATACCAAAAATGTAACTTTATATACAGACCAAATAGAAGATAAAAAGTATGATAAAAGTACTGAATGTAAAGTTATATACAGCCCAAAATAGAAAATCAACAGAAACATAAACTAAGTCAACTAATATATACAGTCATCCAGATAAACAAAAAAAAAAGTAAGGCGCACCCCCACGAATAAAAGCTGGCATTGTCCCCAATGCCAACTATCAAATAAGCATCAAAAATCACAAAGAAAGGATATATGAGCTCCCTAGGCCTGGTCCGTCTGCATGGGATCATTAGTGGTCCCCGGGTCCTCTGAATGTGCGGGAACCTCAGACTGGTTCCTGGTCTCCTGCAGCTCAGCTGCAGGGACTGGGGCCTATTTCTGGACTGGCTGGATGTCAGGTGCATCATGTGGCAAACTGGAGGAGACCTCCAGTGGGTCTGCCAACTGGATGACAGCATCGCCTGCACTAGGGATCTTCCTCTTCTTCCTGGACGCCTCTGAGTCTGCTCCTGCTGTGGCTCTGCTACTGGTGCTGCTGCTGGGGCTGGATCCCCGAATAGCAAGTCTAGAGGCATCTGGTCCGCGAATAGCTTGTCCACATCTGCTCTGAGCTCCTTCACAGACTCCTTGGAAGCCCGTGATTTCCTCATCTTCTTGTGCTCCCGGGCAAGCTGCTTCAAAGCCTTGCCTCTGTGACTCCACTGCCTTAGACAAGGCATCCTGTGTCTTCATCATCTTCTCCTGGTTCTCCAGGAGCTTCTTCAGTGTGTCCTCAATAGACTGAGGGATCTGAGCTATATGCGGTGCAGACTGAGCCTCAATAGTGGAAGATAGAGTAGACAACTTGGGCAGCTGACATCCAGTTGTTCATGCTATGAAGTGCCTGGCTCAGCTGATGGGCAGTGATGGGATGTTTCCTGGAAGATGGGATCCCCGGGCCAGCTGAAGTAGAGGGCCCTGGAGGCAAGTCAGCTGAAGTAGAAGGTCCTGGAGGCAAGTCAGAGGTAGGCTCAGCAGGGGCCTCTGTCACAACTGGCTCTTCAGATTGGCCAGTTGGAGCAGAAGCAGAAGTAGGAGCAGGAGGCTTGTAGTTCTTGTCCTTGGGGTTGTCTGGTCCCCTCAAACTGCACCATGAAAACGGAGCAACTGTCTTAGCACATTAGGGTTGTGGGGTAGCAAGTCTTTGATGATAAAACTTCTCTCCGGTATTAAATGCCTGACGGGCCACCACTCCCTAAATTTATGGTAAGCCACTTGGCTCACAAATCTATCTTCCCACTCTTCAGCTTTCCTAGTTCGGGCAATTCCCCCCAACCTGAGGCTCACCGCCCTCATCTCCGCCTGTACTCTCCCCAGATAATGAAGCTGTGGGGGAGGTGGAGTCGTTCCCACTACCGGCTTTAGACTCGTCAGATGAATCAGAAACTACATTTACCGGCCTCTTGATCGTAGGTGATGCTGGAGGGGTATCAGTTAGTTGGAGGGGGTTGGTTATGTGAGTCGCGACTGAGTCTGAGGAGATGTCCTTGGATGGCACATACTCACTCCTCGAGGAATGAGAAGCAGCCGTATCAGCAGCTTTTATCAGTTTCGGGTCTTCTTTATGTTCTCTCGAGCCTGGGGAGTGAGTTTTGCTACTCTCTTGCCTTTACCCCCTCGGGAGGGACCACCTCTCCCGGGTTGTTGTGATCCCTTACCGCCTCTTTGTTTAACCATTATCTGCAGACACACGCATCTAACATTGTTAGTTTAAGCACAGGCAGTGAAACAGATGTATGAAACAGATTGCAGACAACAGATGCAGTATTGCAGACACAGTTGCAGAACACAGGTGCAGAACACTGCACCGCGGCCCGCACAAACAAGAGTGCGGCCGCGTTGGAGGCACCGCGGACCGCGCAAAGGCGACCGCGGTCCGCGCTGGGCAAAGTCCTAGAATATCATCTCTCTGAATATCCCCACCGCGGTCCGCACAAAATGGGGTCGCGGCCGCGGTGGGCCAACGCGGACCGCGCAAAAGTGCAATGCGGCCGCGCTGGAACAAATCAGCTTGAAGTCATGTGAACACCGCGGTCCGCACAGAAAGGCGACGCGGACCGCGTCAGAGCACCGCGGACCGCGCTAAGGCGACCGGGGGCCGCGGAGACTAGGGTTCACGGGCACTAAGTTAGGGTTTCATTTTTGCCATTTTTGTTCAAATTTTTATACCTACTTTGTCCCTACTCAATTGCCCACTCAATATGCACATTAAGCAGCCCAGAACTAACATGGAAACTAAGCTAAACTAACAAAATAAAGAAAAACGTGAAGAAATAGAAGTTATGGGCTAAATGTAACAAAATAAAACAACAATTAATCAACTAAATGAACAAGAGATGAGTGAAGTGAAATTAAACAATCTTAAGCAAGAATTAGGGACTCAGTAAAGAATGAACTGTAATTTTAGGCTCTGAGAGTTTAGAGGTCGAAAAGGGTAAAAGGTGACTTTATAGACAAATCGTGGGACCCATACTCACCTACCAGCGCGGCCGCGCAAAAGCGACCGCGGACCGCGCTGGATATGTTCACATGCAGTTTCAGAAGGCAGCCTCCGCGGACCGCACAAAAGCAGACCGCAGTCGCGGAGGGTAAACTTCAGAGAACACCTCGTTTTGCTCATGCCAGTGCGGACCGCACAATGTGTATTGCGGCCGAACTGGCAAACTTCAGAGACTGTGCAATTTTTCCAACTTGTTTTGCACTGCATCAACACAATCCCTGCAACATCTCATAACCAATTAGCTCAAAAATCCTAAACTACTAAGAAAATCAAAGAGAAAGAAAAAGACATGTGTTGCCTCCCAAGAAGCGCCTGATTTAATATTGCGGCACGACGCATGTTACCATCTCATCACTTCAAATCAAGAAGCGCCACCATGTGGCTCTCATCAAGCTCTCCAAGAAGCAGTAACAAGCACGCCCAGCAAGTTGGGTTAGCATCCGATCAACGAATGGCAAGGGATAAAGATCCTTGCGGGGCACTCTGTTCAATTTCCCATAGTCTATGCACCCTTTCCAACCAGTGACTGTTCTTTTTGGAATCAACATATTAAGAGGATATGTCACCATTGTATGCACTGCTTCATTTAAACTTCTTTGATGCTCCAAGGAAGGCATTGCATCATCCTCCAAGAGAATTTCGGGCTTAAAGATTGTGTGGCTGAGGTGTGGAAGAAGTGGTTGTATTACCAACACCGGTGGTTCCTCAATTGTTGTCTTTGTTGGTGGAGTATCCCAGGTTGCAAAAGTTTCCAGGTTTTCAAGATCCCAAGACAATTTACTGGGTTCACAAGATTCCATAACATGTAGAGCATTGACACACTCCACTCTGCTTGCAGCATCATTGACATCAAGATTCAAGAGCACGGCCTCAAGAGGATCCTCCACGTTGATCATAGAACTTGTGTCATCCACAATCACAGCTGTGACAAGGTCTACAAATGAGCACACTTCGATGCGATTGGGTTGCTTCATAGACTTGCAAACATTAAAGACAACCTTTTCGTCACCCACTCTAAAAGTTAGTTCACCCGCTTCAACATCAACCAATGCTTTCCCCGTTGCAAGGAAAGGTCTCCCTAGGACCTCATAGTCCACTTCACAATCCAAAATCACAAAGTCTGCCGGTAGGATAAATTTGTCCACCCGGACAAGCACATCATCAACTATACCCAAAGGACGCTTCATTGATTTATCTGCCATCTGTAATCTCATGGAAGTTGGCCTTGGTGGCCCAATACCCAGGGTCTTGAAAACTGAGAAGGGCATTAAATTGATGCTTGCCCCAAGATCACATAAAGCTCTAGCAAGGTCTGCACTACCAATGGTGCAAGGGATAGTGAAAGCACCGGGATCCTCTAATTTTGGGGCCATTGAATGTACTATGGCACTAACTTGGTGGGTCATCTTGATAGTTTCGCAGTCCATTGATCTTTTCTTTGTAACCAACTCTTTCATGAATTTCGCATACCCAGGCATTTGCTCCAAAGCCTCCACCAAAGGCACGTTGATGGATAAGCTCTTCATCATGTCAATGAACTTTTTGAATTGATTATCACTTTTCTGCTTGGCTAGCCTCTGAGGATAGGGGGAGGTGGTCTGGGCAAAGGTGCCTTGGCTTTTGGCACCTCCGGCTCTGGCATATCAATTTTGTGCTCCCTAGACGGGTTCACGGCCTCTTGAGTTTTCATTTTCTGCTTGGCTAGCCTTTGAGGATAAGGCGGAGGTGGTCTAGGCAAAGGTGCCTTAGCTTTTGGCACCACCGGCTCCGGCATGTCAATTATGTGCTCCCTAGACGGGTTTACGGCCTCTTGAGTTTCCACCTCGGCCTCATCAATATCAATCCTCACATCATTGTTCACATCATTCTCTACCACATCTTCAACTACCAAAGGACTATCATTTTCGTGCAACTCAACATCATCATCCATAACTTGCTTATATATCGAGGCATGCACATCATCGCCTCTCCCACTTCTTGATGTAACCGCCATCACATGATTGTTCCCACCCTTAGGGTTCACTACCGTATCACTTGGTAGAGCACCCTCTGGGCAAGTATTCAACGATTGAGATATTTGGCCTAATTGCACCTCTAAATTCCGAATGGAGGTATTGTGGGAAGCCAATTGAGCATCGGAATCTTGGTTCTTCTTCATCATTCGTTCGAACATCATTTCTATTCTTCCCATATCATTACCCGAAGAACTAGATCCTTGAGAAGGGAATGGGGGTGGATTGTTCGGTTCTTGGTACATGGGGGGCCCTTGAAAGCCTTGCCCCCTATTGCCTTGGTTTCCATTGTTGTTCCAATTGCCTTGACCGTTGTTGTTCCAATTGTTTTTATTTCCATTCCACTGCCCTTGATTGTTGTTCCCCCAATTACCGCCTTGGTTGTTGTTGTTCCAATTACCACCGCCTTGTTGTTGATTTCCCCAATTACCTTGAGGTCGACATTGTTGGTTTGAAGAGTTGCCTCTATTGCCTTGATAGTTGTTAACATATTGTACCTCTTCACTTTGCTCGTCATAACACTCATTTGAAAAACCACCACCATCGTCATATTGATCACAATTTCCTTGAGGTTGTTGCCCTCTTTGCCTTCTCTTAAGCATATTCACTCCTTCCATGGCATTGACTTGGCGACGATTTTGGACTTGTTGTAATTTTGCCTTAGCCAATTGATTCATAGTAGTAGTAAGCTCGGCAATAGCTTGACCATGGTCATGCAACTCCTTGTCCAAATGGATCACCGTAGGGTCGCCATAAGGAACATTGACCCTACTTTGCCAAGCCGAAGAAGTGTCGGCCATCTCGTCGAGAATTTCACAAGCTTCATTGTAAGGAAGCTTCATAAAGTTGCCTTCGGCCAATTGGTTCACAATGCATTGATTAGTGGTGTTGATGCCCCGATAAAATGTTTGTTGAATCATTGCCTCGGTCATATCGTTGTTTGGGCATTCTTTCACCATTGTTCTAAATCTCTCCCATATTTCATGCAAGGGTTCCGTTGGCTCTTGCTTGAAGGCCAAAATTTCATCACGAAGCGTCGCCATGTGACTCGGCGAAAAGAACTTGGAAATAAACTTGTCCGCCAATTCATCCCACGTAGTGATGGAATGATTGGGGAGCCTTTCTAACCAATCCAATGCTTTACCTCGAAGAGAAAACGGGAAAAGCCTCAATCTCAACGCATCCTCGGACACGTTTGTTTGCTTGCTACCCCAGCATGTATCTACGAACCCCTTCAAGTGCCTATAGGCATTTTGATCGGAGGCGCCCGTAAAATACCTTCTTTGCTCGAGCAAGGTCACATAACGATTTGTGATTTGAAAGTTCCCCACCCGGATTCGGGGAGGAAAAATGGCACTCGCATACCCTTGATTAAGGAGAACTCCTGGGACTACTCTTGGCGGTGGCGGAGGAGGGTCTGGAATAGGATTGTTGTCATAGGCCTGACGGCCTCTACGTGGAGCTTGAGGTAAGGGAAGCTCATCATGATCAATATCTTCTACCTCCTCCCCCGCCATGGCATTGCCAAGAGGGCCATTAGCATTTAAAGCCATAGTACCTGAGTGATCGACACAAATAAAATTAGTAAACAAGAAGGAAAGAGAAGCAAAACACAAAACGAACTAAACAGATAGTCAACACCGTAAGCTCCCCGGCAACGGCGCCAAAAAGT
The DNA here is from genome assembly GCF_001879085.1 of Nicotiana attenuata. Taxonomy (NCBI): domain Eukaryota; kingdom Viridiplantae; phylum Streptophyta; class Magnoliopsida; order Solanales; family Solanaceae; genus Nicotiana; species Nicotiana attenuata. Next base: position 6,390,056 of record NC_031997.1, on the reverse strand, counting down.
GATCGCTGCCTACTTTGCACCACTAAAAAGTAGCGAGAGCGGGTCGCAATAGCTTTTACCCGAATAGAGGTCGGGATCGATTTCCTCAGGGAGCTAGTAGTGGAGTTGGATTTTTTGTCTAGTCTAGAGATGTGTTTGAACTCCTAATGTCACTTCAAACATTCTTGGTTTTTGATTTTATAACTACTATGATAAAACAAATGATCAACACTAAATTATGCTACTAGAATATTGCAAAGTTGTATCTAATGGAAAGAAAGGCACTAGGTTCGTGACACTGGCTAGGTGGCTAATTGACGGGTAGATGTTACTAAGGATAGATTGACATATTTGGGGCTTATGCTACAACCGTTGCACAATTGTACCCACTTTCACACCTCTCGGTAGAGAGA
>NC_031997.1:6388143-6388848 GCF_001879085.1 Nicotiana attenuata | reverse complement strand
GATTTTGCTTGAAATCACACTGGAGTTGCCAAGAACAGGCAAGTGACGAACCCTAGATGCAAGTTGGCATGGCCCTGGCCCTTGAAGACCTTAGAGAAGGCAAGCATGGCATGAGAGAAGCCATTGGAGGTTCAAGAGACGATGAGAGGTCACTGGAGATAGCCGGAGATGGGAAGTCGGTGCTTGAATACTAGGGTTAGGTTGAGAGTATTTTGAGAGAGGAGAGGATCTTAGGGCGGCGGATGTGGAGAAATGGTTAGGGTTGGGGGGTCGTTTGGAATAAAAAAGGCAAGATTGAATGAGGGTCGTTGATCTTTTAGATCAACGGCCAGGATTTGGCGGGTTTTGGGTCGGGTTATTTAATCCGAAATTGGGCTGGGGTATTGGGTTTAATTGAGGCTAGAATTGGAATGCAATTTGGCTAGATTTTAAATAGCCAATTTATCCCCATATAATTTATAATAAATAAAAGATAATTTCTAAAAAATAATTTTGTGTACTAAAATAATTTAAAATAGATATTTAACATTTTAAAAATATAGAAGATCAATTTTATGTATATAAATATAATTATACATTAACAGGGCTAATATTGCAATTATATGCAAATTAGCTTTAAAAATGTAAAATGCAATTATAAAAATGCACTAAAAATATTTTAACAATATTTTGGCATAAATATAGAATTTAGATGAATAAATTACC
>NC_031997.1:6381875-6386949 GCF_001879085.1 Nicotiana attenuata | reverse complement strand
ATGGAGTCAAGGATTAGACTCATGCAAATAGGGAGGCAGGGATTAGCCTCATGCAAGTATGGAGGCAGGGATTAGCCTCATGCAAATGGGGAGGCAAGGATTAGCCTTATGCAAATATGGAGGTAGGGATTAGCATCATGGAGTCAAGGATTAGGCTCATGCAAATAGGGAGGCATTGATTAGCCTCATGCAAATGGAGAGGCAAGGATTAGCCTTATGCGAATATGGAGGCATGGATTAGCCTCATGGAGTCAAGGATTAGACTCATGCAAATAGGGAGGCAAGGATTAGCCTTATGCAAGTACAGAGGTAGGGATTAGCCTCATGCAAATGGGGAGGCAAGGATTAGCCTTATGCAAATATGGAGGTAGGGATTAGCCTCATGGAGTCAAGGATTAGACTCATGCAAATAGGGAGGCAGGGATTAGTCTCATGCAAGTGTAGAGGCAGGGATTAGCCTCATGCAAATAGGGAGGCAGGGATTAGCCTCATGCCAGTATGGAGTCAAGGATTAGACTCATGCAAATATGGAGGCAGGGATTAGCCTCATGCAAGTGTAGAGGAAGGGATTAGCCTCATGCAAATAGGGAGGCAGGGATTAGCCTCATGCCAGTATGGATTCAAGGATTAGACTCATGCAAATAGGGAGGCATGGATTAGCCTCATGCAAGTGTAGAAGCAAGGATTAGCCTCATGCAAATAGGGAGGCAGGGATTAGCCTCATGCAAGTGTAGAGGCAGGGATTAGCCTCATGCAAATAGGGAGGCAGGAATTAGCCTCAAGCAAGTATGGAGTCAGGGATTAGACTCATACAAATAGGTAGGCAGGGATTAGCCTCATGCAAGTATGGAGGCAGGGATTCGCCTCATGCGACTATGGAGGCAGGGATTAGCCTCATGCAAATGGGGAGGCAAGGATTAGCCTCATGCAAATATGGAGGCAAGGATTAGCCTCATGCAAATATGGGGGACAGGGATTAGTCCCATGCAAAGAGCTAGTAGCAAATAAGAGTAGTGTATGTCTTAGCTGGAGATATATTCAGTGTCGAATGGCTGGATGGATAGTGAATTTGCTTTGTGTATATATGTTTGCGAGCGTTATTGTTACGTCAAATGTGCACGCGTTCAAAGAAAAGTTGTAAGTTTTGTGGGGGGAGGTTGGTTCGTGCTTCTGTCCGCTGGCCTTGCTTTGCTTCATCCTAGAAGCCCCTTTCGAGTTCCCCTAGGTAACACCTGACTGTTATGGAAATAGAGTTTTCGAAAATATGCAATTATTGATAAAAATAGAGTCATTTTAGAAACGTATTGATATATCAAGTAGTTTTGGATGAACCAGTGACTGTAACACATCTCAAAGGCATTGCATCTCTCTTATGGAATTTTGACCCCTCAAAATTCTGCCCCAGTTCGGTGGATGATCTTTTGACTGTTGGCGTATGATAGGCCTTGCTGAACCTTCTTCGAAATTTTGAGAATCCTTCTCAAAATTCTGCCCCAGTTTCTTAACCAATTTCTGATTTCTGGCATGCGCTGGCGTCGGCTGGATTTGCTCCGGAATTTTGAGGGTTCTCCTCAAAATTCTGCCCCAGTTTCTGACCTTGGGGGAAATGTTAATTTTATTATAATATGACCGAACCCATAAGGCTGCCTACGTATCCCCTCTTAAACGGGAATCAGGTCAAGCGTAGTTCGATTACATCAAATGAAGAAATGTAAAATATCTAAGCATAGTATCTCTTGACTGCGTCTGAATTGATTGGCTTTGGCCAGATTTATCTGTCCATTTCTGCAAGTATGAGTGCTCCTCCTGTCAGCACCCTATGGACCATGTACGGACCCTACCAGTTGGGAGAGAATTTCCCTTTGGCTTCATCTTGATGTGAGAAGATTTTCTTCAATACCAGCTGCCCTGGTGCGAACTGTTTTGGTTTGACTCTTTTGTTGAAAGCTCTAGACATTCTGTTCTGGTAAAGTTGGCCGTGACATACTGCGTTCATCCTCTTTCCGTCGATAAGGTCCAATTGTTCATAGCGACTCCTTATCCACTCTACATCGCTGAGTTCAGCTTCCTGTATGATTCATAAAGAAGGAATCTCCACCTCGGCTGGGATGACAGCCTCGGTACCATAAACCAGCATGTAGGGAGTTGCCCTGGTTGATGTGCGATCCATGGTGCGGTACCCCAATAGAGCAAAGGTTAACTTCTCATGCCATTGTTTGTGGTTCTCTATCATTTTCCTTAGTATCTTCTTAATGTTTTTGTTGGCGGCTTCTACGGCTTCATTCATCGGAGGTCTGTAGGCTGTGGAATTCTTGTGCTTGATTTTGAAAGCTTTGCACATAGCTTTCATTAGATCACTGTTGAGATTGGCGGCGTTGTCAGTAATAATGGACTCGGGAACTCCGAATCGGCAGATAATACGATCTTTGACAAAATCTGCGACGACTTTCTTGGTTATAGCTTTGTAAGATGCAGCTTCTACCCATTTTGTGAAATAATCAATGGCTACCAGAATAAACATGTGTCCATTAGAAGCAGTGGGCTCAATTGGACCAATAACATCTATTCCCCAGGCGACGAATGGCCAAGGTGAACTTGTTGCATTGAGCTCGTTCGGCGGCACTTTTATCATATCGGCATGCACTTGACATTGAAAGCATTTGCGGACATACTGGATGCAATCTGTCTCCATGGTCATCCAAAAGTAACCTGCCATGAGTATCTTCTTAGCCAAGACGAAACCATTCATGTGCAGGCCACAGGTCCCGGTATGCACATCCTCAAGTAGCTTAGAAGCTTCCTTTGCGTCGACACACCTTAGTAAACCCAAATCAGGAGTTCTTCTGTACAAGTATCCTCCGCTGTGGAAGAAGTGATTTGATAATCTCCGGAGTGTGCGTTTCTGAGTGTGATTTGCAGGCTCCAGGTATTCTCCTTTTGATAAGTACTCTTTTATGTCATGGAACCAAGGCTTTCCATCTGCTTCCTCCTCGACATGAACACAATATGCCAGCTGATTATGGATCCTCACCGGAATGGGATCAATGTAATTCTTATCTGGATGTTGTATCACAGATGACAAGGTAGCCAATGTGTCAGCAAACTCATTCTGAATTATGGGCACATGTCGGAATTCTCTCTTCGTAAACCTTTTTCTCAATTCTTGCACATGGTACAGATATGGCAATATCTTGGAATTCTTGTTGGCCACTCTCCTTGTACCTGGTGCACAAGCAAATCTGAATCACCGATCACCAGCAACTCCTAGACATCCATGTCGACTGCCATGTTGAGCCCTAGTATGCAGGCTTCATACTCTGCCATGTTGTTGGTGCAGGGAAATCTGAGTTTAGCAGATACCGGATAATGCTGACCCGTTTCTGATACCCAGACTGCTCCACTGCCTACTCCTTTGAAATTTGCAGCCCCGTCAAAGAACATCCTCCATCCGTCATATGCTTTGGTAATGTCTTCTCCTACGAATGATACTTCTTCATCGGGAAAATACATTTTCAAAGGTTCGTATTCTCCTCCTACCGGATTTTCATCAAGATGATCCGCCAATGCCTGTCCTTTGACCGTCTTTTGAGTTACATAGACGATATCGAACTCACTTAGTAGTATTTGCCATTTAGCTAACTTCCCAGTAGGCATGGGCTTCTGAAATATGTACTTCAGAGGGTCCATTCTTGATATGAGGTATGTAGTGTAGGCATAGAAGTAATGCCTCAATTTCTGGGCTGTCCAGGTCAAAGCACAGCAAGCGCGTTCAAGTAAAGAATACCATGCTTCATAAGGTGTGAACTTCTTACTCAAGTAATATATGGCTTGCTCCTTTCTTCCTGTCTCGTCATGTTGTCCAAAAACACATCCGAAGGCTCCATCTAATACAGATAGATAGAGTAGCAAAGGTCGTCCTGGTTCTGGCGGGACCAGAACTGGTGGTGTGGACAGGTACTCCTTGATCTTATCAAAAGCTTTCTAATAATACTCCGTCCAGCTTGTTTCGGCATCCTTCCTCAACATCTTGAAGATGGGTTCACATATGACTGTGGACTGTGCTATGAAGCGACTGATATAGTTGAGACGTCCTAGGAAGCTCATCACATCCTTTTTGCTCTTGGGTGGTGGTACCTCCTGAATAGCCTTGACTTTAGACGGATCTAGTTCGATCCCTCGATGACTGACGACGAATCCTAGTAACTTTCCTGCGGGAACCCTGAATGCACACTTTGCGGGGTTCAATTTCAATTTTACCACCTTAGCTTGTCAAAGATCTTTCTCAGATCCGCTATATGATCTGCGGCCTTCTTGGCTTTGATAATGACATCGTCCACATACACCTCTATTTCTTTGTGTATCATATCATGGAAGATGGTTGTCATGGCTCTCATGTAAGTGGCCCCAGCATTCTTCAGACCGAATGGTATCATCTTGTAACAGTATACACCCCACGGTGTGATGAAAGCTGTCTTCTCTGCATCTTCTTCATCCATCCAAATCTGGTGATAACCCGCAAAGCAATCTACAAAGGATTGGAGTTCATGCTTGGCGCAGCTATCGATCAGGATATGTATATTCGGCAGCGGGAAGTCGTCCTTGGGACCTGCTCTGTTCAAATCCCGATAGTCAACACATATTCTGACCTTCCCGTCCTTCTTCGGAACTAGCACAATGTTAGCTAACCAGGTTGGATATTCAACCACCCTAAGAACTTTGGCTTTGATCTGCTTGGTAACTTCCTCCTTGATTTTTAGGCTCACGTATGGTTTGAACTTTCTGAGTTTCTGTTTTACTGGCGGACACATGGGATTAGTGGGCAACTTGTGAGCCACTATGGATGTACTCAGACCGGACATGTCATCATATGACCATGCGAAGATGTCCTCATACTCTTTTAGGAACAGAATGTACTCTTTCTTCTCTGTTGGCGACAAGTAAATGCTAATGCGGGTCTCCTTGACGGTCTCGGCGTCTCCCAAATTTACTACTTCGGTCTCGTCCAGATTGGACTTGGCATATTCTTAAAATTTTCAACATCCCTGACAATTTCCTCGGGTATCTCATCTTCTTC
>NC_031997.1:6356271-6381775 GCF_001879085.1 Nicotiana attenuata | reverse complement strand
TCAGACTTTACATCAGTTTTGGGCTGGAGGCATGTATATATGTAATATCGGTAGATTTTCGGGTTTTGCATTTGACCAAGGATCGATATTTTGCAAGAGATGATATTGGGGCTTGCAGTATTTCTACGTCAATAATGGATATGTATTTCAGCATCAAGGGGAGTCGGAGGAACAACTTCAGATTCATAGAAGGTCTACTCAGTGTAGGTGGCCGTAGTTGCGGCAGGACGGGGTGCTTCAGAGGAAATGCAGTGGTTATGGGCTTCTGGCTACGTGGTTCGTGTTGGGATTATATGTATTTGGGACTTTTGATTGGGTTATTGCATATGACTATCCTAAGAAATTAGCCAGTTTCGAGTAGTGTTGGGTTAGCATAGGCAATGAAAGTAAATGGATCCTTTTGAGATGGGAATTCTCTACTGGCATTTGTGGCAGCACCTTGTATTTGGACTTTTGTGTGACCGTTTGCCAGAGTCAGACTTAGATCAGTTTGGGCTGGAGCAATGTATATATGCTAATATCGGGGCGATTTTCGTTTTGCATTTGACCAAGGTCGAGTTGGGAGGTGCAGCCGATGGCTTCACGGAGGTCGGCTGCATGTTAAGGGGAACATCGGCCGGATCCTGATATGGGGTGGCTTAGACAGGATGGGAATGGGGTGTGAATTTCGCACTGAGTCGCATGTGATAGCATTGATCGCTGGTTGAACGTGGGTATGGGAATTTTTCGAACTATTCCTGAATATATTATGGACAGGTTCCGTACACTTTGGGTGCTATCCTTACTCTCCGTTAGTCTAAGATTGTGAAGAAAATGTTGCAAGAATTGGTAATTAATTGCATGTATTATCGATAGGTTGCTGTTGATACTTCCGAAAGAATATTCTTCTATTGGGAAGATCGGGATTCGGTTGTGACGCATGTGCGCATATCGTTCCTATGTATACTGGTTGTAACTTCTGTTGCTCTTCTGTGGCGTCTGCCTGTTTGGATTAGTTTATCAGGAGATAGACTTCCTTATATTGTTCCTTTGCCTCATGTGGTATGGTACCGCTGCTCTACTTTGTTCGTATGACTCTTAGCGTCTGGGGCGGTATGTCTAATATTCTCCACGCTGTGTAACGCTTCAGCCCTATGGCGATGTGGCGTGGATAGCCCTCGTGAGGTTATTGCTCATTGCACCCTACCATGCCTGTTACGGTGTTTCTTTCTATGTGGGCTGTGTATTCTTTCACTTTTCTCCCCAGGATTTTATGTTTACTTCTGTAGCACCTCTGTTTCCGTCACTTGATATCAGTATATCGATAGGATCAGTGAGCCCTTGAGCATTTTGGGCTCGATGCAGTATATGGGAGCGGCGCTGCACGCTCTTGCTTACAGATCGCTCCTTCGTCCGTATGCTGGCTCCCTCTCTGAAGTCTATTTTGGAGGGTTAACGCCACCAGTGGTCAGGAAGTGATTTACTCTTATCGGTTGGAAATTGACCCTTTAGTCCCTCTCTTTTATTTAGTGGGTCTGATACTTCCCTTGTGGAAACAATTTGCATGAAAACTTATATTTTCGTTGTTTGCAATTGTTACTCTGTTTAGAAAATTCTTCTACTTTGCTATTTCCTTAATGTGTTACTAAAATTAAGTTCATTGCTGCTTCAGTGTACGATCTTTGAGTGTTGGATTTGTTGTGTTTCTATGATGAAGTCATCAGTTGGGCCTGCCTCGTATTGGTGAGATGTGGTTCTTAGACCAGAGAGTGGTACTTATGGTATTGGGGTGAGAAGTGTTTAGAAGTATTGCGTGTATTTCTGCTTTAGATTTGGATAATGGCCCATTGGCGGGAATTCCTTGATTTGATTCAAGAGCGAGCGTTTCTTTGAGGACTGCGAGCCCTGCATAGTTTAAACTTAATCTTCAGTTCCATAATAGCGTTTATTGCCAGTGTTTATGGTGAGATGTTCCGAAAGAATAAGGGTTATATCCAATGTGAGGTTTTAGTTCCAGCATCAGGTATATTGTGAACAGCTAAGTGTGTCAAAGGTTTATCTTGCATTAGTCGGTACAGCATTGATTGGATGAATTAGGTTGCAGTTAGCTTGTTGCAACCACACATGTTGATGTATCCGAGGATTTGACAAGCATTCCCAATCAATATGAGCTATGAATCTAGGACTTGTATTGGGTACTGTGCCTTCATCTAATGACTGTGGAATATTGGGCCCTATTATGAATGAAATCAGATGTTGAGAGTTTGGGTCATGTTCTAAGGATAATGCTGCTAAAGGAGCAAGTATGAGACCTTCTCGTGACATTAGATACTCATTACTTTATCCATTTAACCAATGTGCTAATATCTGGCTAATTGCGTATCATAAGAACTTTCTCTAGGAAGTTCTTATGTAGAAAGATTCTCATAAAAATAAAAAATCGTGAAATTTGTACGAGGCGCCGCCTAAAGCTAACTAAGTAATCGGAATCTTATCAGTAACATTTTGTATGGTTGTACCTAATTTTGGAATGGTGTGATACGTGGCAATTTTATAACAATTTGACGGGGTTGCCTGGCCGCGCCACTGGCTAAAGCAGTAAGGTCTCAACTGGCGCGAGATCGACTTTAGGGTCGATTTTTATATCTTATGTAAAATTGCCGAAACTTTTAATCCGGAATAGTTTTCTTATGTGTTTTATAATTTGCGCTTTGAAGTTTAATTTGTTAGATTTTGGGGCCGTAGGAGTCTATTTCCACCCGAGAAGTGCATTTTAGAAAGTAATCGGTTTGTCGCATTTAACTAAAGTAAGTATCCTTGCCTAACCATTAAGGCTAAGACATGGAGCGAGTGTTGTGGCACTTCCCCTTAGGAAATTAAGTCTTCTATGCTAATTTAGGTCCATCATGCGAGGGTGGTAAACGAGTGTATGGTAACTGAGCGATCGTGACTTATATTGTGGGAAATTTTGCCTCTAGAGTTCTTATGTTATCTATTTTTTATGGTTGGGAAAGTATAGGAACTGTTTATCGATTGCCAGTTTTTCTTGTTGCTCTTATAAATTGTTTCTCTACTTTAGGGTGGCTCCATAACCCTGAGGTTTGTTCACGCCCTCCACTTCTCTTGATTGCCTCATCGTTTTCATAGATTTGGATTGCCCGCTGAAAAGGCTCTGCTTAATTGAATGTGAATGTCTCTTCCTTGAGGGTTGTCGTTTGATAACTTCGTTGGTTGTGAGTTCCTCTACTTTTTCTACTTTTTTTCGTGAAAATAGGTTAAAATGTCCAAATTGTTGTAGTTGCTCGGTGTAGTATCACGTGCTTATTACATCTTGTTTGTGTAGTTGAATGTTTCATTTGTGGAAGTTAATTGTTGGTAAAGTTTGGTTTTAGCTGATTCCCTTGCGGGGACCATATTAAATTTTACTGTTGGTTCCCATATGCCGTGACGTGTTTAATTCTTGTTTGTTACTCCTTGCCGGGATATTGTTGGTTTTTCCCTTATATTCCTTGCCGGGGTTATTGTTGTTTCCCTTATTATTTCCCTTGCCCGGGATTACTTTTTCCGTAACTGCAGATATGAGAAATGAAAATGGGAGCGTGTTGTAACGGCTTCACATAGATGATAATGAAATGGAGCGGTTGGTACGCCTAACCACAAAAGATATAATTAAATGGGAGCGGTGGGTACGCCTACCACAATAATAATGAAGTGGGAGCGGGTGGTTAACGCCTACCACAGTAGAATATAATGAAATGAAGCGGGCGGTACGCCTACCCAACACACACAAGATATGAATGAAATGGGAGCGGGCTGTACGCCCTACACAAGATATAATGAAAATGGGAAGCGGGTGGTACGCCTACCACAAGATATAATAAAAATGGGAAGCGGGTGGTACGGCCTACCATACTACCACAAATATAATGATGGGAGCGGGTGTAAAAACGCCTACCACAAGAAATAAATATGAAATGGGAGCGGGTGGGTTCCGCTCTACACACAAGATAAGTGAATGGAGCGGGTGGACACGCCTGCCACGAGATAAATAAAATGAAGTGAAATTCTGGTGTTTGGTTTCCTTATCATTGTTAGCGATTGATTTGGTGCCATGCACCTTCGGTTCCTGCTTGTTTAAGTTGTTGTTATTCAATTCAAATGTTTAAACTGTTAAATTCCTTTATTGCTGTGATCTTTGTGTTAGAACCACAATGTTTTTTCAATACCTCACCGATTTATATATTTATATAATATTTCTACGTTCTAAAATACTTCAAACTTTTCAATAATTGTTACATCCTTAATTCATTAGTTTTCTTAAAATTACAATCCCCTTAAACGTCTGAGGTTTGTAATTTTAAACTTAAAAAATATTTCTTACATGTTTTTAAGTTATCCAACTCCCCTGTTAAAGTAAAATTCTTCCGATGTTGTATTTTTAAATTTTAAAGGGGTAATTTTTCTTACCACTCGAATAATTTCCTTAAAAATAACTTCATCTTTTCTCGCCGAATTATTCCAAACTTATTTTAGAATTCAAATTTATTTATAATTATTTAAATAGGACTTCTTGAAAACATCTTATGCGTTTGTAAGGACCTCGACGATTCCGGGTATGTATATCATGGGGATTTTGTTATTCAAAGAAGTGGATAGAAAATTGTGGGGGGCCAGGAGGTGGCCATTTGTTGCTGAAAAGTTCGAAGTTGGTTATGAATACGAGAATCGAGGATTGAAATGGGTCGGGATGGTGATATTAAAACATGAATGTGATTGATTGATTGACATTGTTTTTATTTAGGTTGGAATACATTCCTTACTTGTCTCTGTCTCCGGTTGTTATATCAATGTTAAATTGTTTGGGTTATCCTGATTTACGTGAATTTCTGTTCGTGTTTTATCCGTGTTCTCCCTTTATTTTGTTTATACGTTTGTAATAAATAAAATTAACAATCTTAAGATTTTTTTTTCTCTACGCAGTTGATATTAAAACTTCGTTATCTTCCTTTACCTCAGAAATGTTTATATTCTTATCATTATCCTGTTTATTTTAATTGACCAGACAGGAGTAGGTTTTTGTCCCCCGACTGCCTGTTCCCCCCCTTCGTCACACCCTCATCCGGGTTTAGTCTTGGATAAAAATTACTTAACAGGCAGACTTACTGGGGGGGTGCACCGCCGTGGTTGTGCTCGATATTACGATTCTGTAGCATTTTTTTTTGGGAGTGTAACATTCACGTATTGATCGATAAGTTCTGTGCGTGGGGTAGTCGCAGTGGGGATGGAAACTTTCACGGTAACGTTTGGCTGCTGCGTTAGCGCAGTACCGGTCGGAGAGTTCACCTTCCATCCTTTTTGTATATTATTTTCCTAAGATTTGCCTCTTTTGGTATGTGTGTTTTCGGGGCGAAGAAATGTATTATAGTTTTGTTAATGTACCTTTCTTTAAATATAATGCATAAAAGAGGATGGCTTGTGAGACTTTTGTACCACCTCGGTTTTTGGGATCGTTAATTATTTTTCTTTCAGCTCTGCAATCTGAATGCCGCATTGGACTCCTCCACTTGGCGCAAAGCCATGGGAAACAACGTCTGATAATCCACAAAACTACTCTTCACAGCTCGCACAACACAATCACAAGGTACTCCAATACCACTAAATACTCCCAATCAACACCCACCTCGTGAACTTGCCAAAAATTGCGACAACTAGTCAACCAATTAAACCTTCCCAGCTCGCACTCATCAACCAGATGTCGGAAACCGCTGCGCCCCCATACGATCAACTGAATAATCTCTCAATACTTCTGGGTCATCAGTCTGAACAACATGTTGAGACAATTCCTGAGCATCCCTGACTCCTTCGTAGCCTGTCTGTAGCATCGCGAACCACTGGTGCATGGCGAACGTTGAGAGCGTAATATTATACACGAGTGGATGTAAAGAAACATAAGTTATATACTTCGAGCTGAATCAATATCGCACGATAAGGAATGAAAGAATGGGGATTTCCTAACAGTCTTGTAGCCTCTCGAAGATAAGTACAAACGTCTCCGTACCGATCCGCAAGACTCTACTAAACCTGCTTGTGACTCGTAGCACCCATGAACCTAGAGCTCTGATACCAACTTGTCACGACCCAAAAATCCCTCCGAAAGAGTCGTGATGGCACCTAGTCTCTAAACTAGGTAAGCCTAACATAAACCGAAATACCATCTATGCTTACTAACTTTAAATTACATTACTCTGAACTAATTATAACTCCCAAAACCGGTGGTACAAGTCACAAGCCCATCTAAGAGTAATTACACAAAATAATACATCTCTGCCCAAAAATAATAGACCAAATGGAAATAATTACAAATGAAGGTGACTCCGAGACCTACGAACGCAGCAGCAGGTTACCGTGAGTCTCTACTGCGACGACCACAGCTACTATCGATCAGTACCTGGATCTGTACACAAAAAAAATGTGCAAAAGTATAGTATGAGCACACCACGGCTGAATCTGCACACGGGGTGCAGGGAGTAAAGTGAGTTCTCCAACTCAGTGAGTAACATATGTAAATTATGAATGAAAGTAAGAAAACACGCAAGGCACAAAGGAGTCTATAATGAAGTAGTAAAATTATTTAAAAACAGTAAACTAGTGAAATGACAGGTAAAATCCTCTTTCAACAAGTAACAGGTAATTCACAGACAATTAAGGCACAGTAAATAAATAAAAGCTCGCCCTTCAGGCACAATATCACCACATCCGCCCCTCGGGCAGCATCTCAGAACAATAACAGCCCCTCGGGCTCACTCTCACATCACACTGGGTACCCGCGCTCACTGAGGGTGTGCAGACTCCTGGAGGGGCCCCTTACGGCCCAAGCGCAATAACAAGGCATCTCGTGGCATCAAAATTAGGCCCTCGTCCTCATATCAATCAAGCCACACCTCGTCGCGTACATATCTCAGGCCCTCGGCCTCAAATCAGTATCAGTGTCTCCTTACAACATACGCCATCGGCCTTACTCAGTCAAAAATACTCACAAGCCCCTCGGGCAATAGTAAAATAGTGTTTCTCAGCCCAGGACATCATTTAAAATATCATTTAAGTCTCAAAACTGAGTAAAAATGGCTGAATAATTAGACAATGGAAAATAACATGACTGAGTTCAAGTAGTAAGTCAAAACAGTGAGGAAATATCAAATAAAAAAAACCCGAAGGGTTCAAATAATTGGCACAAAGCCCAAATATGGTATTCAGCCCAAATCATGGTGATAGCAAACAAGTTTCAGTCAAATACGCGGTAAAATCATCAACCGGGACGGACCAAGTCACAATCCCCAATAGTGTACGACCCCACGCTCATCAACAAGCGTGTGCCTCACCTCAACATAGCATTACGATGTGCAATCCGGGGTTTCAAACCCTCAGGACATCATTTACAATCATTATTCACCTCGAACCAGCTAAATCTCTAGCTCGCGAAGCCTTTGCCCCTCGAATCGGCCTCCACGCGCGTCGAACCTATCCAAAATCAGAGTGAGGACATCAAAATATGCCAAGGGGACAAAGCCCAAGCGAAAACAATCAATAAAGGAAACAAATCCCAAAATTAGCAAAACTTGACCGGGCTCACTTCTCGAAACTCAGAAATTTTCACACCAACGGATTCCTTATCTCCCCACGAGTTCATACATATCAAGAATACCAAAATCGGAGTCCAAATGACCCCTAAAATTCTCATTTAAAGGCCTCTTAAGCTCAATCCCTAATCCTCCATTTTTAGCCCTTTAATCCTTTTAATTACAGCCTTAATCCATGAATTACTACCATAGAAATGTGTTTTTGGTCCAAAAATCCTTACCTTAACGAAGTCTCTTGATTTCTCTCTTCAGAATCGCCCTAAAAGCTCCAAGGTCGAAGTCAAAAATGGTGAAATAACCCAAACTTGCGAAATGAAATAACATATATTTTCTGCCCAGGCCTTTCCGCATCTGCGGTCCAAGGCCCCGCTTCTGCGGTACCGCATTTGCGGCCAAACCACCGCTTCTGCGGTTTTTCACTTAAGGCCCAAAATCGCATCTGCGATAGAACTTCCGCATCAGCGGCTTCACAGATGCGGCCATCTTGATCGCTTCTGCGGAACCTGCTCGCCAGCCCCAATTTTGCATCTGCGGCTTCCTCCCTCGCACCTGCGGTCCCAATTCTGTAGGTGCGGAAATACCAGAAGCAGAAAATCTGCAACTTTCACAAACATCCAACTTCCCCGTTAACCACCCAAAATCAGCCCGAGGCCCCCGGGACCTCAACCAAAAGCACAAACACATCCTAAAACCTTATTCAAACTTGTTCCAATCATCAAAACACTTCAAACAACATCAATTCAACCAAAACACATCGGATTCAAGCCTAAGCTTTTAAAAATCTTCCAAATTCCGCTTTTGATCAAAAACCCAACCAAACCACGTCCGAATAACCTGAAATTTTGCACACACATCCCAAATCACATAAAGAAGCTACTAAAACTCTCGGAATTTCATTTCGACCCCTATATCAAAATCTCACCTACCAACCGGAAATTGCCAAAATATGAACTTTGCCAATTCAAGCCTAAATCTACTCCAGACCTCCAAAACCCATTTCGATCACACTCCTAAGTCATAAATCACCTCCCAAAGCTAACCAAACCATCGGAACTCACATCCGAGCCCTCTAACACATAAGTCAACATCCGGTTGACTTTTCCAACTTAAGCCTTCCTAAAAGAGACTAAGTGTCTCAAACTTCACCAAAACCTATTCGACCAACCCGATACCTCAAAACACGGATAAACAAGGCATAAAGAAGCATAAATGGGGGAAACGGAGCGGTAACTCATGAGACGACCGGCCGGGTCATCACATCCTGCCCAACTTAAATAAACGTTCGTCCTCGAACGAGTCAAGAAACATACCTGAAGCCTCAAACAGGTGAGGATATCTGCTCCGCATCTCCCGCTCGGTCTCCCAGGTAGCCTCCTCCACGGGCTGACCTCTCCACTGCACCTTCACCTAAGCTATATCTTTTGATCTCAACTTCCGAACCTGACGCTCCAGGATAGCTGCTGGCTCCACATCTTAAGTCAAATCACCCTCCAACTGAACCGTGCTGAAGTCCAGAACATGAGATGGATCTCTAATATACTTCCGGAGCATAGAAACATGGAACACTAGGTGCACACTCGACAAGCTGGGTGGCAAGGCAAGCTCATAAGCCACTTCTCCAATCCTCCGAAGTACCTCAAAAGGCCCAATGAACCGCGGACTCAACTTCCCTTTCTTTCCAAATCTCATAACACCTTTTGTGGGCGAGACCTTCAACAGAACCTTCTCACCAACCATGAAGGACACATCTCTAACCTTCCTATCAGCATAACTCATTTGCCTCGACTGCGATGTACGAAGCCTCTCCTGAATCACCTTCACTTTATATAAAGCATCCTGAACCAAATATGTCCCCAATAGCCTAGCCTCACGGGCTCGAACCAACCAACTGGAGATCTACACCGCCTCCCGTACAAAGCCTCATATGGAGCCATCTGGACACTCGACTGGTAGCTGTTGTTATAAGCAAACTCCGCAAGTGGTAAAAACTGATCCCATGACCCTCCGAAATCAATAACACAAGCGTGTAGCATATCCTCTAATATCTGAATAGTGCGCTCGGACTGCCCGTCCGTCTGAGGGTGAAAAGTTGTGCTCAACTGTACTTGAGTACCCAACTCTCGCTGAACAGACTTCCAGAACTGGGAAGTAAACTGAGTGCCCCTATCTGAAATGATGGAAACTGGGACACCGTGCAACCGAACAATCTCTCGGATATATATCTCTGCTAGCTGCTCGAAAGAATAATTAGTACAGATAGGAATGAAGTGCGCGGACTTCGTCAGCCTATCCACAATCACCCAAATAGCATCGAACTTTCTCAAAGTCCGTGGAAGCCCAACTACAAAATCCATAGTGATCCGCTCCCACATCCACTCTGGAATATCCATCCGCTGAAGCAAGCCGCCCGGTATCTGATGCTCATATTTCACCTGCTGACAATTGAGATACCGGGCTACAAATCTCACAATATCTTTCTTCATTCTCCGCCACCAGTAATGTTGTCTCAGATCCTGATACATTTTCGCGGTTCTTGGATGAATAGAATACCGCGAGCTATGGGCCTCCTCCAGAATCAGCTCCCGAAGCCCATCTACATTGGGCACACAAATCCGGCCCTGCATCCTCAATACTCCATCATCTCCAATAGACACATCTCTGGTATCATTATGCTAAACTCTGTCCCTAAGGACGAGCAAATGTGGATCATCATACCGGCGCTCTCTGATGCGTTCATATAGGGAAGACCGAGAAACCACACAAGCTAGTATCCGATTGGGCTCCGAAATATCCAACCTCACGAACCGATTGGCCAAAGCCTGAACATCAACCGCAAGAGGTCTCTCCCTAACTGGAAGGTATGCCAAACTCCCCATACCCACTGCCTTTCGGCTCAAAGCATCGGCCACCATATTGGCCTTTCCCGGATGGTATAATATAGTGATGTCATAATCCTTAAGTAACTCCAATCATCTCTGCTGCCTCAAATTAAGATCCTTTTGCTTGAACAAATGCTGAAGACTACGATGATCAGTGAGTACCTCACAAGATACGCCATACAAGTAATGCCTTCAAATCTTCAACGCGTGAACTATGGCAGCCAACTCTAAATCATGAACGGGGTAGTTCTTCTCATAGGGCTTCAACTGACGAGAAGCATAAGCAATAACTCTACCCTCCGGCATCAACACACAACCAATCCCTACTCTCGAAGCATCACAATACACGGTATATGAACCTGAAGCTGATGGCAAAACCAACACTTGAGCTGTGGTCAAAGCTGTCTTGAGCTTCTGAAAGCTCTCCTCACACTCGTCCGACCATACAAATGAAACACCCTTCTGAGTCAACTTGGTCAGGGGCGATGCGATAGATGAGAATCCCTGAACAAACCGGCGATAGCCTGCCAAACCAAGAAAACTACGAATCTCTGTGGCTGAGGACGGTCTGGGCCAACTCTGCACCGCCTCTATCTTCTTTGGATCAACCTGAATACCCTCACTGGACACCACGTGTCCCAAGAATGCCACTGAACTGAGCCAAAACTCACACTTGGAGAACTTTGCATAAAGCTTCTCCTCCCTCAATCTCTACAACACAACCCTCAAATGCTCTGCGTGCTCCTCCTGACTACACGAATATACCAGGATATCATCAATGAAAACTATGACAAATGAGTCAAGATAAGGCCGGAACACGATGTTCATCAGATGCATGAATGTTGCTGGGCATTGGTCAGCCCAAAAGACATAACCAGGAACTCATAGTGACCATATCTGGTCCTGAAGGCCGTCTTAAGAATATCCGAATCCCTGATCTTCAACTGGTGATAACCCGAACGGAGATCAATCTTGGAGAATACCCTCGCTCCCTGAAGCTGGTCGAATAAATCATCAATGCGAGGCAAATGATACTTGTTCTTAACTGTTACCTTGTTCAATTGCCTATAATCAATGCACATTCTCATAGTGCCATCCTTTTTCTTCACAAACAGAACCAGCGTACCCCAAGGTGACACACTAGGACGAATGAACCCCTTATCTAGGAGTTCCTGAAGCTGCTCCTTTAACTCCTTCAACTCCGCTGGTGCNCACCTTCACCGAAGCTATATCTTTTGATCTCAACTTCCGAACCTGACGCTCCAGAATAGCTGTTGGCTCCACATCATAAGTCAAATCACCCTCCAACTGAACCGTGCTGAAATCCAGAACATGAGATGGATCTCCAGTGTACTTCCGGAGCAAAGAAACATGGAATACTAGGTGCACACTCGACAAGCTGGGTGGCAAAGCAAGCTCATAAGCCACCTCTCCAATCCTCCGAAGTACCTCAAAAGGCCCAATGAACCGCGGACTCAACTTCCCTTTCTTTCCAAATCTCATAACACCTTTTGTGGGCGAGACCTTCAACAGAACCTTCTCACCGACCATGAAGGACACATCTCTAACCTTCCTGTCAGCATAACTCTTTTGCCTCGACTGCGCTGTACGAAGTCTCTCCTAAATCACCTTCACTTTATCTAAAGCATCCTGAACCAAATCTGTCCCCAATAGCCTAGCCTCACCGGGCTCAAACCAACCAACTGGAGATCTACACCGCCTCCCGTACAAAGCCTCATATGGAGCCATCTGAATGCTCGACTGGTAGCTGTTGTTATAAGCAAACTTTGCAAGCGGTAGAAACCGATCCCATGACCCTCCGAAATCAATAACACAAGCGTGTATCGTATCCTCCAAGATCTGAATAGTGCGCTCGAACTGCCCATCCGTCTGAGGGTGAAAAGTTGTGCTCAACTGTACCTGAGTACCTAACTGTCGCTGAACAGACTTCCAGAACTAGGAAGTAAACTGAGTGCCCCGATCTGAAATGATAGAAACTGGGACACCATGCAACCGAACAATCTCCCGGATATATATCTCTACTAACCGCTCGGAAGAATAAGTAGTATAGATAGGAATGAAGTGCGCGGACTTGGTCAGCCTATCCACAATCACCCAAATAGCATCGAAATTCCTCAAAGTCCGTGGAAGCCCAACTACAAAGTCCATAGTGATCCGCTCCCATTGCCACTCTGGAATATCCATCCGCTGAAGCAAGCCACCCGGTCTCTGATGCTCATATTTCACCTGTTGACAATTGGGACACCGAGCTACAAATCCCACGATATCTTTCTTCATTCTACGCCACCAGTAATGCTGTCTCAGATCCTGATACATCTTCGCGGCTCCTGGATGAATAGAATACCGCGAGCTATGGCCTCCCCCAGAATCAGCTCCCAAAGCCCATCTACATTGGGCACACAAATCCGGCCCTACATCCTCAATACCCCATCATCTCCAATAGACACATCTCTGGCATCATCATGCTGAAATCTGTCCCTAAGGACGAGCAAATGTGGATCATCATACTGGCGCTCTCTGATGTGCTCATATAGGGAAGACCGAGAAACCACACAAGCCAATACCCGACTGGGCTCCGAAATATCCAACGTCACAAACCGATTGGCCAAAGCCTGAACATCAACCGCAAGAGGTCTCTCCCCAACTGGAATATATGCCAAACTCCCCATACTCACTGCCTTTCGGCTCAAAGCATCGGCCACCACATTGGCCTTCCCCGGATGGTACAATATAGTGATGTCATAATCCCTAAGTAACTCCAACCACCTCCGATGCCTCAAATTAAGATCCTTTTACTTGAACAAATGCTGAAGACTGCGACGATCAGTGAATACCTCACAAGATACGCCATACAAGTAATGCCTCCAAATCTTCAACGCGTGAACTATGGCAGCCAACTCCAAATCATGAACGGGGTAGTTCTTCTCATGGGGCTTTAACCGACGAGAAGCATAAGCAATAACTCTACCCTCCTGCATCAACACACAACCAATCCCTACTCTCGAAGCATCACAATACACGGTATATGAACCTGAAGCTGATGGCAAAACCAACACTGGAGCTGTGGTCAAAGCTGTCTTGAGCTTCTAAAAGCTCTCCTCACACTCGACCATACAAATGAAACACCCTTCTGAGTCAACTTGGTCAAGGGCGATGCAATAGATGAGAATCCCTGAACAAACCAGCGATAATAGCCTGCCAAACCAAGAAAACTACGAATCTCTGTGGCTGAGGACGGTCTGGGCCAACTCTGCACCGCCTCTATCTTCTTTGGATCAACCTGAATACCCTCACTAGACACCACGTGTCCCAATAATGCCACTGAACTAAGCCAAAACTCACACTTGGAGAACTTTGCATAAAGCTTCTCCTCCCTCAATCTCTGCAACACAACCCTCAAATGCTCTGCGTGCTCCTCCTGACTACGCGAATATACCAGGATATCATCAATGAAAACTATGACAAATGAGTCAAGATAAGGCCGGAACACGCTGTTCATCAAATGCATAAACGCTGCTGGGGCATTGGTCAGCCCAAAAGACATAACCAGGAACTCATAGTGACCATATCTGGTCCTGAAGGCCGTCTTAAGAATATCCTAATCCCTGATCTTCAACTGGTGATAACCCGAACGGAGATCAATCTTGGAGAATACCCTCGCTCCCTGAAGCTGGTCGAATAAATCATCAATGCGAGGCAAATGATACTTGTTCTTAACTGTTACCTTGTTCAATTGCCTATAATCAATGCACATTCTCATAGTGCCATCCTTTTTCTTCACAAACAGAACCAGCGTACCCCAAGGTGACACACTAGGACGAATGAACCCCTTATCTAGGAGTTCCTGAAGCTGCTCCTTTAACTCCTTCAACTCCGCTGGTGCCATACGATACGGCGGAATAGAAATGGGCTGAGTGCCCGGCACCAGGTCAATACCAAAATCAATATCCCTGTCCGGTGGCATGCCCGGTAGGTCTGCAGGAAATACATCAGGGAAATCCCTCACAACTGGGACAGAATCAATACTGGGAGTCTCAGCTCCAACATCCCTCACAAAGGCAAGATACGAAAGACAACTCTTCCCAACCATACGCTTAGCTTTCAAGAAAGAAATCACTCTGCTAGGAACATAATCAGTCACACCTCACCACTCAATCCGTGGCACACCCGGAATAGCCAACGTGACTGTCTTGGCATGACAATCTAGAATAGCACGACACGGAGATAGCCAATCCATGCCCAGAATGACATCGAAATCTACCATACTCAATAATAAAAGATCAACTCGGGTCTCCAGACCCCCAATAGTCACCACACACGACCGGTACACACGGTCTACAACAACAGTATCGCCCACCGGGGTAGATACATGAATAGGTATGATGACACATAAGAATAGGTAGAACCGGGATCAAATAGTACAGAGGCATCTCTGTGGCAGACTGAAATAATACCTGTAATGACAGCATCAGAAGCAATGGCATCGGGTCTGCCTGGAAGAGCATAGAAACGGGCCTGACCGCCCCCTGATCGACCTCCCCCTCTGGGGCGACCCCTGGCTGACTGATCCCCACCCCTAGCTGGCTGGGCGGGTGGTGGTGGAGCAATTGGCTGAAGCTGATGACTGACCCCTCTGTTGGGATGAACTAGCAACACGGAGGGGACACTGCCTCCATATGTGGCCCATCTCGCCACACTCGTAACAACTCCTAGGTGCTGGAGAAGGGGACTGATGAGAACCCCTCGCACCAGAGTGACCAGCAGATGCACTCGGCGTAGAAGAGCCCTGAATAGATGGAGCACGGGATGTGCTCTGAGCTGGGAGGGCACTAAGTGAAGAATGGACCTGGTGTGAACTGTGGGAACCATGACTCGATGACGCTCCTCGATAACCTGGGCGATCAGACTGACCCTGACGGAACTGTCGGCCTCTACCGTGCTGAAATTGGACCCTCGTAGGACCACCACTGTAGCTACCAGATCCTCGAGGCCTCTTGGCCTCCCTCTCCTCTCGCTCCTGGCGACGGATAGACTCAATCTCCCTGGCAATATCCACAACCTCCTCAAATGTAGCACCAGTCACCCTCTCCCTGGTCATAAGGATACGGAGCTGATAAGTAAGACCATCGACAAACCTCCTGATCCTCACTCGATCTGTCGGGACCAACCAGATGGCATGACGAGCCAACTTAGAGAACCTCAACTCATACTGTGACACGGTCATCTCCCCCTGACGCAACCACTTAAACTGTCTACAAAGCTCCTCTCTGCGAGATTGCGGTACATACTTCTCCAGAAAGAGAACGGAGAACTACTGCCAGGATAGGGGTGCTGCACCGACAGGCCTATGCCTCTCAAAATCCTCCCACCAAGTAAAAGCAGGTCCTGAAAACTTATAGGTAGTGAAAGCGACCACGCTGGTCTCCAGAATACCAGTTGTGCGAAGCATCCTCTGACACTTGTCTAAAAAGCCCTAGGCATCCTCGCCCTCTGCTCCGCTGAATGACGGAGGCTGAAGTCTCCCAAATCTCTCCAACCTACGCTGCTCATCCTCTGGCATGACAGGAACTACATAGTTCTGAGCAGCTGCGACCGGCCGGGCTGGATGTGCCCCCAGCGTCTGAAGTCCCTGCACGACCTGCTCAGGTGTGCGGGCGGCGGGAGTCTGACTGCCTCTCCCGGCCTGTGAAGTAGCTGCGGCTGTAGTGGCTGAAACCGCCTGAGCTAGGCCAGTGCAAACTGATAATATCTGAGCCAAGGCCTCCTGAAGACCCGAAATCACAATAAGCACAGCTGGTGCCTGAGCTGGTGCTGCTGGAGGGTCCACAACTGGGACCTAGTCCTGAACTGGGGCAGCTGGTGGATTTGCAGGTGCTGCCCTCGCTGCTCTGCCTCTACCACGGCCACGACTGCATCCTCGGCTTCTGGTGGCCGCAGCTAGTGGCACTGGTGGTCGTCCACCCTGTCCGGTAGCGCGTGTCCTCACCATCTGTGAGAGAATAGAACAACAGAAGTTTAGTACTCGGATCAACAAACTCGCATGATAAGAATTTCAAGAATGTGAAGTTTTTCCTAAAGGTTCTGCAGCCTCTCGAGGATAAATACAGACGTCTCCGTACTGATCCGCGAGACTCTAGTAAACCTGCTCATGACTCGTGAGACCTATGCAACCTAGGCTCTGATACCAACTTGTCACGACCCTAAATCCCAACCCGGTCGTGATGGCGCCTCTCGTGAAGACAAGGCCAGCCAACTAAACCCAATTTACCTTTTTAAGCATTTAAACAACATAAAACAGTCTAAAACATGATTTAATAGTATTAAGTAGCGAATAATATCAATAAAGTGCGGAAACATAACCCAACACAGCCCTAACCGGTGTATCACAAGTCACGAGCATCTAACAGTACCCAATACTCAAAGGTAACTACAGAGTTTGAATTACTGAACTAAGACTGTAAAAGAAATAGATAGAGAGGAGCTCCAGGCTGCGAAGCGCCAACAGCTACCTAAAGACTCCTCGAAGATCCGCCTGAAGCTGGAATGAATCAGCACTCGGGAGCGGAACCAGCTACGCCTGAATCTGCACACATGGTGTAGGGAGTAAAGTGAGTACTCCAACTCAGTGAGTAACAAATATAAATAATGACTGAAAGTAAGAAAACACACAAGGCACAAAGCACTCTATAATGAAGCAGTAAAATCATTTAAAAACAGTAAACTAGTGAAATGACAGGTAAAATCCTCTTTCAACAAGTAATAGGTAATTGACAGACAATTAAGGCACAGTAAATAAATAAAAGCTCGCCCATCGGGCACAGTATCACCACATCCACCCCTCGGGCAACATCACAGAACAATAACAGCCCATCGGCCTCACTCTCACATCACACTGGGTACCTGCACTCACTGGGGTGTGCAGACTCCTAGAGGGGCCCCTTACGGCCCAAGCGCAATAACAAGCCATCTCGTGGCATCAAAACTAAGCCCTCGGCCTCGTATCAATCAAGCCACCTCGTGGCGTACATATCTCAGTCCCTCGACCTCAAATCAGGATCAGTGTCTCTCACAGCATAGGCCCTCGGCCTTACTCAGTCAAAAATACTCACAAGCCCCTCGGGCAATAGTAAAACAGTGTTTCTCAGCCCAGAACATCATTTAAAATATCATTTAAGTCTCAAAACTGAGTAAAAATGGCTGAGTAGTTAGACAGTGGAAAATAACATGACTGAATAGTAGTAAGTCAAAACAGTGAGGAAATATCAATAAAAAAAACCCGAAGGGTTCAAATAGTTGGAACGAAGCCCAAATATGGCATTCAGCCCAAATCATGGTGATAGCAAACAAGTTTCAGTCAACTACGCGGTAAAATCATCAACCGGGACGGAGCAGGTCAAAATCCCCAATAGTGTACGACCCCACGCTCATCAACAAGCGTGTGTCTCACCTTAACATAGCACTACGATGTGCAATCCGGGGTTTCAAACCCTCAGGACATCATTTACAATCATTACTCACCTCGAACCAGCTAAATCTCTAGCTCGCGATGCCTTTGCCCCTCGAATCGGCCTCCACGTGCGTTGAACCTATCCAAAATCAGAGCGAGGACGTCAAAATATGCCAAGGGAACAAAGCCCAAGCGAAAACAATCAATAAAGGACACAAATCCCGAAATTAGCAAAACCCGAGTCCCGGGCCCACTTCTCGAAACTCAGAAATTTTCACACCAACGGATTCCTTATCTCCCCATGAGTTCATACTTATCAAGAATACCAAAATCGGAGTCCAAATGACCCCTCAAATTCTCATTTAAAGGCCTCTTAAACTCAAACCCTAATCCTCCATTTTTAGCCCTTTAATCCTTTTAATTACAGCCTTAATCCATGAATTACTACCATAGAAATGTGTTTTTGGTCCAAAAATCCTTACCTTAACGAAGTCTCTTGATTTCTCTCTTCAGAATCGCCCCAAAAGCTCCAAGGTCGAAGTCAAAAATGGTGAAATAACCCAAACTCGCGAAATGAAATAACATATATGTTCTGCCCAGGCCTTTCCGCATCTGCGGTCCAAGGCCCCGCTTCTGCGGTTTTTCACTTAAGGCCAAAATCGCATCTGCGATAGAACTTCCGCATCTGCGGCTTCGCAGATGCGGCCATCTTGACCGCTTCTGCGGAACCTGCTCCTCGCACCTGCGGCATCGCACATGCGGTCCCAATTGCGCAGGTGCGGAAATACCGGAAGTAGAAAATCTGCATCTTCCACAAACATCCAACTTCTCCGTTAACCACCCGAAATCACTCCGAGGCCCCCGGGACCTCAACCAAAAGCACCAACACATCCTAAAACCTTATTCAAACTTGTTCCGATCATCAAAACACTTCAAAGAACATCAATTCAACCAAAACACATCGGATTCAAGCCTAAGCTTCTAAAAATCTTCCAAATTCCGCTTTTGATCAAAAAGCCAACCAAACCACGTCCGAATAACCTGAAATTTTTCACACACATTCCAAATCACATAACGAAGCTACTGCAACTCTCGGAATTCCATTTCGACCCCTATATCAAAATCTCGCCTACCAACCGGAAATCGCTAAAATATCAACTTCGCCAATTCAAGCCTAAATCTACTCCGGACCTCCAAAACCTATTCCGATCACACTGCTAAGTCATAAATCACCTCCCGAAGCTAACCGAATCATCGGAACTCACATCCGAGCCCTCTAACACATAAGTCAACATCCAATTAACTTTTCCAACTTAAACCTTCCTAAAAGAGACTAAGTGTCTCAAACTTCACCAAAACCAATCTGAATCCAATCCGACCAACCTGATACCTCAAAACACGGATAAACAAGGCATAAAGAAGCAGAAATGGGAGAAACGGAGCGGTAACTCATGAGACGACCAGCCGGGTCGTCACAAATATTTGTTTGCCCGATTTATCAATATTAATATGACTTTATTATTCTTGTTGTTAAAATATTTTTTACTGATTGTTTAATTTTTTTTTTAACTTATAAATAATTTGTATATTTTATGTAAGATCTTATTTTGCTGCTTGAAATTCTTTAATTTTAAACTCAATAAATCTTTAACATCTTAAGTAAATTTTAGTTTTATTTTACATTTTAACTTACTCCAAAATATAAATAGTCATAGGTTATCTCAATTACGTATTTTTATATTTTTTATTTTTCTATTATAGTTTATAATTAATTTTTATCCCCATATTTCTAGCTAACATAGAAAAAAATCTATGATTGGATCAATATATAGATATAAATATAGATATAGATTAAGCTATTTAATTGAAGGGAAACTAAAGATTAGCAGAAATGTAGGATTAGGTAAGTGAGTTCCTTGCCCTGGAAAAATATTTAAAAGGAGGCGCTTGTTATATAGGCTACCTATAGGTAAATATTTTAAAGCAAGTCTCCAAGAATAAAATGATATTCTGGGTTGAGGTTCTCACTTTTCTTATATCCTTTTATGTTTTTATTTTAGTTTCATTTTGGTATATTACAATATGGGTGAAATGGGAATAGATTCTCCAAATGAAATTGATCATTGCTGCTTACATAAGGAGTAAGTTAAATTATGTAAGTTCTGAAATTAGCTAATGTACTCATTACTCGTATCATTTTATTTTTCCTCTTTAATAAATCTCATAGTTTCATCCTTGCAGTTTTAAATATCTGAAAGTTAAAAATTACATAATTAAAAAATCTACATCACATTCACTAGAACCGTAGCTCAAAATATTTTCTTGATTTTTCATGAACCAAAGACTTGACATATAATTATAAAAGTGGTATTTTCAATTTCCATCTGGTTCGGTATTCAGACAACCTCACTAAAATTGTGGACCAAAATTTTAATTTGGATCAAATCAATGTCCACAACCGACCAAAAATATAAAAAAAGACAAATAGAAAAAAGGGATTTTTACGTTCCTATACCATATAGGAAACCTTATTACCCTCAATGTTTAAGGTTTGATATAATTACATTTAGTGTACCAAATTACCAATTCTATACCATTGTGTATTTTAAGAGTACAATTAATGCAGCATATATCCCTCCTTAATTCAAGGCACCAAAAATGGGTCGTTTTTTTTTTGTTCTGTATCTTTTAGCAGCTTCTCTCCTTCGTTTACATTAAACATATTCCTGAATATATTCCTTCTCCCTCCTTCTTTCACTATTTTCAACTTCCCCTTCACCGTTTCTGAAAAATTTGGCCCCAATTTCACTGCGAAACATCAAAATAGGAAAATATTTTTATTGTTTTCTTAAAGAAGAAAAAAGGAAAAGAATGAACTAGATGTAAATAGACGCATACCATGCTCACGAATTCTATAAGCATAAATTTTTGCCTTCTTTCCCAATTTCCTCTTCTGCATAATTATAGCAGAATCATCTTGACCTGCAAAGAAGAAGAAGAAGAAGAAGAAGAAGAAGAAGAAGAAGAAGAAGAAGAAGAAGAAGAAGAAGAAGAAGACGAAGAAGACGACATATTGCAGAAATTGTAGATAAATTGTAGAACAATTGTAGATAAATTGTAGACTGTTTTTTGCAGAAGATTTTGTAGAAGTTTTAGTCGTTTTGGATTTGTGAAAACAGAAAACAATGCATCTACAATCAGAATACAGATAATCTACAATTTATCTACAAAATATCTACAAACTGGATACATTGAATTTTAATATCCCAATTCCCATTTCAATTGTAGATAATTTGTAGATATAGTGAAAATTTTGTAGTCATCCATTTTAGGATGTCAGACATTTTGAAATCAACAATTTCTAATCATAGATTGTAGTTTATTTTGTCGTATAAATGTAGTAACTTTGTAGATAATTTTGAAAACAACATTGCTTTATTCTTTCATTAAACTGATTTGTAGTTTAATTGTAGGCAAATGTAGTAATTTTGTATATAATACCGTAAAACCATAATTCTATGCAGTTTCGAACTATACAAACCTGCACTTGTGCCAATTCCATATTGAAATCTTGTACACTTATACATAACGAATATGAACCTAAGTTTTTATTCTCCTTTTTGGTCTCCATATACACACGAACCCCCATATTATTCTAAATTTGTTCGTTTTTTTGGATTTCTAGATTGAGAGAAAAAAAGATGAAGAACAGATATATGATCGCCAATTTGATTTCTGAAAACGACGAAGAACAGAATATAGCAATTTTGAGTTGTTGAATCTCGAAGATTTGAATTCTACAATTTGAATTCAGTTTGTTGAAGTTGTTCCTAGTTGAATCTGTTCGTACTTTTTGAAAAGTTGTTCGTACTTTCTTTCTTTTTTAAAATTTTTGAATTGTAGTTTAAGAGAAAAATACGCAGATGAGAAATCTCCTTTCCGTTTCAAAAATTGAATTTAATGTAGAATCAATCAATCCCAAGATTCTTTCCTGATTTTTAGCGCGTTTTTAAGGGAATATTCTGCCCTTTTAATACCTAATAAACGAATGGTACAGGGAAAAATGTGGACTAGGCGGGTAATTTAGATACTATGCACATATTTGGTAATAAAGTATCATATATGGTATAGAAAGGAAAAAATCCATAGAAAATAGTCAAGATTAAAACAAGGTTTGTGAGCATGATAGTGACACTGAAACAGATCCATAATAAGACTAGTTATTTCCACATGATAATTTCTTCCATGGATCTGTAGAACCCACAAAAATCTATGGTTTAAATGCAAGAACAATGTAGTTCGGATTGGACAAGTACTTTTGTAGCATAATCAATAATTTTCAATTCTAACATTTAATAATTATGTAAACATCATAAAAGTTGACCACTTTACTCAATTTTGAGACATTTTTGAACTTTATAACATAGATTACGAATGAAGGAAAAGGATGAAGCACACCAACGAGGATGGCTGTGGAGTGATAAATATCTCTTCATTATTAACTATAGGTCTCTGGTTTAAGTCCTCGATATGGAGTAGCCTCTTATTAGGTAATGCTTTACCATGAAAAATAAAATAAAAGGCACAATAGTTCGAGGACTCGAAAAAGGGGCTCAACCTACAGGAACTGTTCAGGATATTTTAAAGAAGGAGGAGGTTTTTAAGGAACTTCGTCCTAATCAATCCTAATCAACCGAAATTCAATTAAGGAAATAAATTAAGAAAAT
This sequence comes from Nicotiana attenuata, assembly GCF_001879085.1. NCBI lineage: Eukaryota > Viridiplantae > Streptophyta > Magnoliopsida > Solanales > Solanaceae > Nicotiana > Nicotiana attenuata. Next base: position 6,359,085 of record NC_031997.1, on the reverse strand, counting down.
ACAAAAAAGGGGGTAGTCATTTGTATATAACTTTGTATGACTTTTCTCTTCTATTTTTTTGTATTTCCTCCCTTTCCTTTTCTATTTGTATTTTTTTATCATTGCTTCCATTGAATGAAAGAGCCCAATGCAAAAAAAATGCATGTTGGGTCTTTGAAACAGTTCAGTTCATTCTAATAATAATAAGTTTGATCTGTTTTACCGAGAAGGTCTACGGTTCGAGTCCATATAGCCCTATAAAAATGAAAAATGAAAAATGCAAAATCAAAAAAATTGTATAATTTTTATTTCTTCATTATTATTTCTTGCTTGTAACTAAGCGAATAAATCATGAATTTTCTAGGATATTATTAAGGATCTCATCGAAAACTTACAGCAGCTTGCCAAACAAAGGCTAAGAGAAAAAAGAACAGAGGCTGCCTATTAGCGCTAGTAGAGTAGGATTGACCCATAATACAGAACCTCTAGGCGTAACTTTTCGCTTAATACTAGAATCGAGAATCGAAACATAGCATCTGAGGTTGCATTAATCGAGGATACACGACAGAAGGAATTGTTCTATTTCCAAACTTCACCTTCAAAAAGGGTAGATTTTTTTCCTTCTTCATCAATTCTGTAAGAGTTAAATTCTTCTGAATCAGCATTATATCCAAACTCATTTCTCTCCTTTGAATTGACGATATTTTAATCTATTCACTAAATCAAATTTAGTTTATTAGTATTAGTACATCATTGAATATACAATTCTAAAAATTCTTTCACATCCGATTCTTTCTGTTTTTTTTTCAAACAAAAAGTTAAAATACGAAAAGTATTTGCGGTGAATCCCCCGTTAAGTAGTCATGCATTACGATCGCATTGAAATCAATTTTTATTGACCAATCAGAATTGCCTTCCCTTTAATATCCCCTGAATTTGGCAATTTTATTGCCTCGATCCCCTTTAGATATTAACAGTCCTTGGTAGTGTGAAAAACACGCTGGCACATAGATTTCTGTCCACGTGGCCTTTTTTACAATAAATATATTTTTATCTTTTTAATTCCACCAGCTAACTAAATATTTTTTCGTGCCAAAATCTGTTAAAAATAATAAATAATTAAAACAATGTTATTTGACTATAATTTTTTATTTGGTTAAAAATAATGATATTTTAATCACGTTACTTTTACGTCTTTGGTCAAAACAAAATAAATACACAGTTAAAACAGATTATCATTGCATTTAAACAAAATATTGGAACCCCGTATATTGGCTAAATAAATTTTTTAGCTAAAAATAATAAAATTTTGACCGAATATTTGCGAATGACTCGGAAATAAATGCATAGTTTAAATAAATAGTCATTGCATGAAATGAAAATAAAAATAAAAATTCACACTATTTTTCTTTTTTGATAGAAAATATATCATTTGAACTTCATTACTTTGGCCAAATCTTCTTCTTTTTGGGCTAAAATAAATGGATTTTCAACTAAATTTTATAGATTTGGATTGAAAAAAAGATAAGAAATACATAGTTGAAACATATATTCGTTGTTGTAGACAATAAATTTGCGTCGAGAAAATAAAATCAAGACCGAAAATATCGCAACAATCGTAATATTTTATTTCGAATATTTGAGTGTTACAATCTCTATGGATCCTCTGATTCTTCTTTCCAATTGTAAATAAATTCAAGGGCCTTTGAGCTTGATCTTGGATCTATGTTTGTTGCCTCGAACGATGCTCTTGAATTCAACTGGCACGAACTTTGATTTGAACTCGCACTCCTTGAACCTTGATTTGTTCTTCGTTCTTGAGCTTGAACTTGATTTGTTTATCGTTCTTGAGCTTGAACTTGATTGTTGTTCGTTCTTGAGCTTGAACTTGATTTGTTGAACTTGAACTTGATTGCTTGAAGCTTGAAACTTGTGGTGGAATTTGCGGTGTTTGATCCACGAGCTCTCTCTTGCTTCTTGTTATAACTTCTGGTCTCCTTTCTGAGTTATGAAGACCCCTCTTTATAGTTGTGGAAGGGAGGAGTCATGATAAGAACAAACTCTTTCCGACCAATCAAACTGAAGTGTGACATGGCCGCATTTGATTGGCCAGAACATGTCACTTGCACACATGGCGCGATTTCATTGGCCTTTCAGTGTGACTGGGCATGCCTTGTCATTTTGACACGTGGCATGATCCTATTGGCTCTTCCGCTTGACTTGGCGCGCCACGTCATTTGACACGTGGCACCAAACTGGGCCTCTAGGAAGATTATATCTTGGGCTTGATGAAGTGGGCTCATCACTTTAGCCAAATTAAATGTGCTAGCCCAATGGATTGAGACTTATTTATTTAATGCATACATATTGGACCTATATAATTAATTCATTTATATATTAGCCCATAATATTTATTTGGACTAGTATATCTTGAATTTAAAATATAATCCAAATTATTTTATGAATTTAATTTTAATAAAATTTATATACCTACAGTTGTATCTAAAAAAATATAACTGGTATAAAATATGCAATGTATATTAAGAAGAAATAACGAAAAATACAATTGGAACAATTAAATCATTATAATTAATTATCTGGCAATTAATATTTGAACAATAACCTACTTGATTTTTCGATTTTTCGATTTTTCGTCCCTCTAAAAAGAGTGTATTTATGCTGCCACATCAGCATCTACAGGGGTCAAGACTATCAAATTTTCAAGTTTAGGGGATATTAAAGGCAACGTAAAATTTAAGGAAAAACTAAACAAAATTTGACAAGTTTAGGGGGGTCCGAACATTTCTGTCCAAAAAAAAAAAAAAAATTGATAAA
>NC_031997.1:6302456-6356251 GCF_001879085.1 Nicotiana attenuata | reverse complement strand
AAAAAAAAAAAAAAAAAAATTGATAAAGTACGATTATTGGGTACAAGAGGGTTCAATAAACAGTATAAACATAAAATCACTTAGGAGTTAAACGTTTGTTTTGAAAAAAATGAAATTTGTAAAATTGACTAATCAATTTAAAGATGGAATGTTACACGTCCCCCTCTTTTATCTTCTTTTTTCATTTTGTTAAATTTGCTTTGATCCATTCAACCTCCACAATCTCAATGAACCATTGAATTGGAGATTATATAAAAATAATAGGCGGTTGATGATATTAGTTTGATTATTCAAGTCAACTTCTAAAGAATAGAAAAATAGATAAGAAGTAATAATAATTAGTTTGTGATCTTATTAAATGATCTTGATTCATATACCAACTAATGCCACTGCCTGGTATTAGTATTTTTTTTCTTTTTCTTTTGAACATACTTTTCCATTGCCGGATAATGCCATATAGTCGGCAATTTATTAATTATTTGTTAGTTATGTATGATTAATTATTAGTGAGAAAAAATAAATATGGTTGAAGCATCTCTTAGACTCTTATTGGAAAGGTGCATATAAAACTCATAGTATATTTACGACTTAATCAAGCGTTTAAAATATAATATATGATGGAATATACATTAACAAGGAAGTCTATGTCGTCAAGTAAAGCTAACATGGACCAAGCAATATTTGTTCTTACTAATTTAGTGCTTTAATTTGAAGTTTGATATGATGTAAAATTAACAAAAAATAGTTCAAACCAAAAGAGTTGATCTACTTAGTGGATTGATATGTTTTATCGATAAGGTAATAATTAAATCTTGCATAATTAACCATGGTACGTATATAATAATAACAAATAGTTACGTGAAATACCACTTAAGTTACTAGTTAATTTGGTTCTTACTCATAACTTCATGAGAAACTTATTTTCATTAGCATCAGGTTCTAGATTTCTTTTCTTTTATACATAAACTTTGATAATGTGAAATTTGGAAATAACTTTGTTTTGGTTTGGTTGTGATTTTCATTGACTTTATTTTTGCAATCGTTTGGATATTTGTTTGGAGAGTTGTTTTCAACTATATTTTTGTGAACGTTTGGATATGAACTCACTATTTTGGGGCATTTGCATCTATACCTGTTTTTTGTGTCACGTTTTAACTTGTGCCTGCTTTGCAAAAAAAATTGCAAGCGTACCTGCTTTTTCGCATAAATTCAGCATATGGGGCTGAAGTAGCAAAGGCAATCACGCAAAACTTCAGCATTCTAGTAGCCGGGCCTGAAGTTCAGCTCTAGAGCTGAAGTTTTTGTTTTGTAACTGGCGAACTTTAGCTCTATAGCTGAAGTTTTTGTTTTTGTAACTGGCGAACTTCAGCTCTAGAGCTGAAGTTTTTATTTGTAACTGGCGAACTTCAGCTCTAGAGCTGAAGTTTTTGTTTTTGTAACTCGAGAATTTCAGCTCTAGAGCTGAAGTTTTTGTTTTGTAACTGTCGAACTTCAGCTCTAGAGCTGAAGTTATTTGGAAGCTAGCTTTAGAATAGGATCTGCTCAAATAAGCTGGGGATCCATCCATCAACAACTTGCTAGTTTGTTAAAATCTTTGGGGTAAAATCTGAGCATTAGGCTCAAGAATTTTTATGTGCTAACATACTCAATTTAGCTTTACAAGAAACAGCTTTCACCTTAAATAAATGCAAACTAATCATTCTTTATTGCGAGAACAAATAATGAGCTCCGTAATACGATTAAAATGCAAAGTCGTCGTCACTTAACAATGGTATCTTGATAGTTTCCACTCACAAAAGGAGCTATGGAAAATAATTTCTTTTTTAATCATATAAAGGTACAAAAGAAAGTTTTAACTTGTATGCACCAACAGTTTAAAAGAAATTTTACCTAAAAAATAATCTGCACCAACAGCAGCAGAAGAAAGAAGAAGAAGAAGAAGAAGAAAACGAAGGAGGAGAAAGGAGGCTGAAGTTATTTAAAAAGTGGGTACAAGTTAAAAGTTCATAAAAAAATAGGTATAGGTTAAATGGGGGCGACCAAATAGGCGTCCCCTATAATTTTAACCACTATTTTTGACAAAAAAAAAATATACTGTACTTTGTTTGAGTGTTCTAAACTATATTTTTGTGAATGTGTAGATTCGGAACTCATTAGTTCTTTTAATAATATATTGTTCTCCTAGATCATTGTTCATTTAGAAAATTTGGAGTGCCTTCCAACTTTCGTTCAATTGTAAAAGCACAACGCACAGAGACAGGGCCATGATTTTAACATTATGAATTTTGCATTTTAGAACAATGACTTCAAGTGTTAGTGACTGAGTTTCAAATTTAATATTTGTACATATTTAATTATTATGAACACCAAATACATTATTTGAGCAAAAGTTATTGGGTTCGACCGAACTCATAATTCGACTTGCGCCTCCCGAATAGCGCGTGATATTTCATTAAATACATATCATGAGTCCAAATTCTTATGAACGAATCAAAATATTTAATAATGACGAACTTTATATGTATTTGAAATGATTTAATTTTTAATTTATTAATTTATCTTTAATGAAACATATTAAAATTATAAATTTCGAAAGTATTCTTCTTATTAAACTTGGTGTGCAATAACGGTTAAAATGAAGTAATATAAGAGGTACCTTATGTCCCACGTCAGATGGGGTCCACTGATCTCACAGGTGTCTTCTCCAAAAATATTACCCAAATAAAATAACCAAACATACAAAAATTCGCTCATTTCTTTGGGTCACGAGAGATAGAGCCCTCTGTTTTTCCAATTTTCTTGTTCGAATTCTGTTAAAAAAAAATAAAAAAACCAACAACAACCAGAAAAGACTCAATCAATCGCCGAACTCGAGTCGCCGCACCGCCATGTATCGGAGTCGGTCGGCGCGATCTCCAAACCTCCGTGAACCGGAGGTTCGACTCGCTGAGTCCGATAAAATTGAAGGTGCCGGTGGTTGGGACGCCCTTGAATGGACTAAAATCGATGTAATTTTACTTCTCTAGGGTTCCATTATTTCAATTATTGTGCGTTGATTTCTTCATAATATTTCTTATTGAATGCGTAATTTGATGTTTTTCTGTATATAAATATGTGCAGCCTGTTTCGAGGTCGGTTCCAATTGGAGTGAAACAATTCTTGCTGGAGGATGAGCATGTTGTAGTAGAGGTAATGCTGGTAGTACTGTGTGTTCTTGGTGTTTGTATGTGTAGTGCATTTTAAAAAGATTTTCGTAGCAGTGAATTTGGACTTTAGTGATTGTTGTTGTGTAATTAGAGTATGGGATACGGATATTTGAGCTACTTGTTTTGAAAGAAATATGCATGAGATTAATTAGAGGATAATTTTTATCACAGTCAAAGATGATAGGGTAAAGGTAGTGTTAGCGATGCTAAGTGAGGGTCGTGTTATGCCCCAAGCTCAAATAAACAAAATCAAGTGACAAATTAACTCACTTAAAAGGGGCTATCGCGATTAATTAATCCTTTGTGAATTGCGAATGAGTATCTGCATTTTTGGATAGGATAAAGTAGCGATTGAGAATAGTGGTTTAGCTTTAACTTTTTTTGTTAGAAGATTGGCATCCCATTCTAAGGTAACTTAGTACTTAGGTCATGAGTTCTGATGTTAGAAGCCTTTATTCCCATCCTGCATAGGAACTGCTCTCCTAGATTTAATTAAAAAGCCGCCTTTTAACCTTAAATAGGGCGCTAAGGGCCTAACTTAGAATAAGTTAGGTTTCCTTTAGTAATCATTATTCTTGTAATCTTTGCAATTTATGATTTTTTTCTCTAGTTCAATCATATTTTTGTCCTAAAGCTTTAGAGACAAAGATCATAACTTACTTACAAAAAAAGTTGTGTTTGTCTAAAGCTTTAGGACAAAAATGTAATTGAACTACCCTTTTTTTTCTTTTTGTGAATTTTGGACTACTTTAAGTTTTTTAAATTCTCTTCAGCTTAAGAATTATTATATCTCAATCAATGTTGATTGAGGTACATTTATCTAATTATCTAAAGAAAGCCTACCTTTAATAATTTACATTTCAGATTAAGTAGTGCATTAAGACTTCTTTCTTCTTTCCAAATCCAAGGGACTTACATATTATGTGACATTCTGAAGAACTATGAAGGAAGTCTGTGAAGTCCTCAGATTATTGTTTCAAACAGGATGCTGACATTTATTTCTGCATTTTCTATCTTTAGAAGCATTTATCGTCCAATGCATAAGATACAATATGACTCCTCACAGGCCCACACATACACTGCCAGCTATAAATGATCCTGGTTTGGTATTTAATATTTTTCCTGATTTATTGGGGAGATATGATGTTGGCGTAAGAGGGTGTTAAAAAATCAATTACATTACTTTATATGTTGATTTCATTTATAATTACTTAATGCGTTGATTGTTTTTTCTTATGATTGATTGCTTATTTATCTCCCAATGAGCTTCTTAATAGGGCTTCATTTAGATCATTAGGATGTACTGTATTGGAACAAAATTCACTTGGAGCAAACTATTAATAAGGTTTTGGTGAAAATCCTCTGTACAAAAGCCTCAATTTGATCTCGTAGAGGCTTTCAGTAGTTTCTGTTCTCTTCAGTTGCCACAATGTGGAGTCAGCGCAAGTCTCAATGTTAACTGATTTTTTCCAGGGTTATGGGGTAGTTCTTGTCAACACTGATGATGCTGGAACCTTATTTGTGACTAATTTTCGCCTCCTTTTCTTGGTAAGTGATGCATGTAGTTTTCTTGTATTATTTTCAATGGTGCATATGGCCAAAATCTTACATTTGCTTGCATTCTGCTTTTGGAAGTTCCAGTTTGTAAACCTATGCTAGTGAAATTGTCCTCAAAATAGTGCAAATAAATGTCATGTAATGATTTATAATTCAATGATATTTGAAGGTCTAATGTCAGTTGTTAGAGCTATACTGATGAGGTATTTATATTGTTGAAATTCATAAATGCTAATGTCTTTATCCATCTTTTTTTCGGATGCATGCACCTTGACTGAAAAAATTGTCTTCATCTTCTTTTTCTCTACTGTGGAACAGCTTTAAGTCTTGTAGTGACTAAATTTCCATTAGTTGTGTATCTTATCTTTTCATGTTCAGGATTGCTTGTACTTACATGGTTGCCGGTAGATGTAATAAGATGATTAATATTCTTATCTCCAGAAAAAAAAAGGAAACTAACAAAAGAAATTAAAGTAAGTTCCTCAATTTCCAAAGCTTTCTCCCAGGTCAAGCAGAAGTAGCTTTCAGTTATCTTAGCCCTTTCATATTCACAAGGATATGATCTGGTTATTTGGTTAAATCCCAATTCTTTCACCTGCCTACCTACTCGAAAAGTGTGCAATTGATAGGGAGACTCGATGTTTTTAAAAAGTGACAAGGCTGCAAGGGACTTAAGTGAACCAAAAAACAATAAGTGAATTGCTTCCATTTCACTGAAGTGCATATTTCAAGGAAGTGCAGAACAATTATATAACAGTGCAGCATGTAATGTCACTTGCAAATTAAATCTGCACATAATTAGTCCCAAGATTAATTAGCACACATGTCATTATGAGTCAGGTAAAGTATACCTGCTTCGAGGATCGCTGCAGCCAGTAGAGATGAATAGCTAAGTTCCAAAATGAGGATTTCATCATGCCTTGTGCTGTATTAAGTCATCTGTCTTTTAGTATTATAAGTCATTTGCAGAACCAAGAGTATAAAAAAATTCACATTGACTAGTAAATAAGACCAGATCTAAGCATGGCTTTATATTGAAGTAGACACGAGTCTTGCGCACTTGTCTGTGGTAGAGTGAAGCTCTGAGGCCTCACATCAGCTTACCTGGCTCCTTTAAGAAAGGAGCAAGTTGTGGCTAGGATCTCTTGCTAACCTAAGGTTTGATAAAAAGTTTCCCACAATTGCAAGGCTAATTTCCTTGAACTTGGCACAAAATTCAAATAGCTGAGCCCAGAGGATGGCCTGCTTGTTTGTATTTCTGGCAGAAAATATTTGTCTCCAATCTTTGTGGAATCAACTGTCAACACAAGGGTAATTTCATTTGGTTGGTGACTTCTGAAACATTTTGTTGAGACTGAAACACTGTCTTGAAGTTAGTCTACAAACAGAGCTTTCAAGATGTATTCTAGTGGGGACCGCTTCCTCCCTCTTGCCAAAGAGGCTCTTTTCGTGGATGTTGGGGAGGAATTTGTTCTAACTTATATGTTGGTTCTGTTAACTGATACTGTATTAAATCAGAAGCATAAAACAAAAGGGCAGCCCGGTGCACAAAAGCATCCTGCATTCACGCAGGGTCCGGGATGGGCCGCAATTTTTTGTCCCCCCTTCCCCTCCAACCCCCCCCCCCAAAAAAAAGGAAGAAAAAGAAGAAGGCAGGTTCTTCCAGCTAGAAGTATAAACTAGCAGTCCTTGGCCTTTATCACTTGCAAACAACGTGCATTTGTCTGAATGTAGTGTAACATCTTCTTGGTGCTCCAATTATTGTGAAAAGTTGTGATTTGTTGAATGTTCAGGTAGCATTTCCACTTTCTGTGGTTTTGGTGGTAGTTTCAGATTTCCTGCTAAGATCACTGAAAGATATCTGTCGTACTCTTAGAAATTTGCTGTCGAATAAGCGCAAATGCTTGTTACATACATGAAGTACATGAGATACTTATTATCACAACCTTTTTCATCTTGTTCTGTTTTTCTGCTAGTTTGTACTGAATACGATGTTGTTTGCTTCTGTGTATTATCTAGAGTGAAGGGTCTAGAGATATCATTACACTTGGCACAGTACCATTGGCGACCATTGAGAAGTTCCAGAAAATTGTAGGTTTGCTTTTTTTTTTTTAATCTTATAATTCAGATATGCAACAGTTATATTATATCGCTTTCCTTTTGTTTTTTTGATTATCATATCACTTTCTTTTTCTTGGGATAACGGTGGTGTTCGGGTCAACTTATGTGCACCTCGATTAATCCACCAGGTACTTGCTACCTCCCACTTAAAAATCATATGTGATTTCTTCCCATCTGGCTAAGCCTTAGTCGTCAAAGTTACCTTGTACCTGTACCCCAAAGGCTCCCCCATACAGGAACAATCTAAACATTCGGATCCATACGAGTTATCAACGGATTGCAATTCATCATGCCAACTTCCTTCAATGTGCCCAAAGCATACTTCTCAGCGTAATGAAATTTCCACCCCTAGATTTGGACACCTCAATGACTCTCACCTCAATGCCTCTTAAGTACTTTATTTACCTAGGTCTTGAGACTAAAAGTGACTAATTAGATGTTACTTAATTATGAATAATGTCTTCATTCATCTTATGACAATATCATCAACATAAACATTCAAGAACATGCGTTTGCCATTATGAGAATAATTATAAACATTGGGTGATTAGCTTCACTTAGAAGCATGTCAATTTGTTGGACAGTAGTGCTAAAACAGCCAACCCTATCCGTGGTGATTGTTTGAGACCATAAAGAGCTCGGTACAATCTACATGGCTGTTGTTCCATGTAAACTTTTTCAGCTAGATCACACGAATATATTCTTGGTATCAATTGATAAAGTGGCTAATGGAAGATGACTGCCATGGAGATAAATGAGCGGATAAAAGCAATCTTGGCTTTTTATCATCATAGTCAAGATCATAAATCTGTATATATCTCTTGGCCACCAATCTAGCTGTCAGACGATCAACTTTCAGCACTAACCTTGACAGTATCGTTCAGTGATAATCTAATTGATGTGTTGCCTTGTGGCAAATAAATTTTCTCCCTAGTAGATTGGTCATTTCCTTCATCATAGCTTGATACCAACCAGGATGAGTCATTGCTTCTGCAATAATTTTAGATATTTTGACAATGGATAAATTTGTAATAAAGGCATGATGTTGGGTGGTAAATTGTGTTAACTTAAGGAATTCTATACAGGATAATGCCATAATGGTTGCGAGTAGGCTGAGCACTTTCTCAAAGAGTAATAGAGAGATCAAGTTATGAGTGCTTGATGGAAGCGGGGATATTTATAAGTAGGCAATGAGTCATTAGGTAGACTTTGTGGACCTGTATCATGAACAGAAACATCAATTGAATTAGGAGGAATTGGTCGTGATAATATGGAATGGACTTGAAGCGGAGCAGGAGCTGGAGCAGGAGAGCGGAAGGGAGAAGTGCTGCAGTTGTCCCAAGTACCTTTTAGAAGAGTAATAGGGAGATCAAGTTTGTGATAGTGCTCTACTGAATTAGGGAATGTTGTCTAAGTATGCAACAAGTCACCATGAACAGAAACATCAATTGGCCGGAGGATTTGATCTAGGTATTACGGAATAGATTTGAAAGCGGCATAGGAGCTGGAGCAGGAAGAACGAAAGGCAGAAGAGCTGGTATTCTCCAACAGTTGTAGGAGAAGATACATAAAAGGTGTAGATAAGGGTATGCAGTACCATTAGAACTCATGTGATATCTTGTAACCTTGTTAGAACTCAAATCCCCAATGCTTGTTTCATGTCAAACCCTACTTAGGACGAAGATAGAAATTCTTATGGTCCACCATAATGAATCTCAAGCTATACCGTGAATTAGGGCTAGAACTTATCTTAGTTTGTAAGAAAAATCTTAATTTGGTGTTGGGTTCCTTTAGTCCCACCTCCAATGTTGTTGATGAGTCAAAGATCTCGTTTTTCAATGACCTAAAATAAATTATGGTTCACCTTTTACACTCACACTCTCACAGTGCAAAGCATAGCGAAAAGAGCCAAAAGCCCTTAAAATTTTGTAAATTGTGTGAAGTCCATCTTGACCACCGAACTGATTCTCTTCAAAACTGATCTTTATGATTCTGTATCACAACAGTCGCTGATTCCTCTTAGGGCGATTGCACCATTACGACCGTGATTGTCCTTAGCCTTTTTCTCATTCCTTTGATTCTCCACTGCGGCTCTATAATTGTACTACGGCCAGAGTGGCTGGTTTGGTCTTAGTTTTTCTTCTCTTCCTCTTTTTTTCTTTCTCAAGTCATTTCATCAACTCGTATCATATCAAAGCATGATTTTTTATGCACAACTTCGTCATAACATGCTCAAATTCACTAGAACTATATGCTCGAGGGTCGGGGTGTTACATTTTTTTACATGTGGTATTGGAAATTAAGCTCGCACAAGAGTACTAGGCTATTAATTTTTGGTTGTAGCATCCGAAGGCCAGGGCAATATTGATCCCAGAATAATGGCTCTTTTTCTCTTGGCCAGCGATGTCTTGGCCCGCCCGTTTGCCACCCCTAGTCAGTACCCAGGAAAGCACATACTTTTTTATCTGCTTCACATTATAATCCTTACAATGGTGTGCATTTAGCTATTCTGTTGCTTCTGCAATACTGCCTTTTCCAGTAAGTGAGAAGCTTCTTCAGCCATCACAACCTCCCGTACCCAAGTACAGGAGTCAACTGCCTTTGGCAATTTTCTTTATATTTTGAGCATCTATCAGTACTGTGTAAACCTTATCCTGTATTTGTCAATTCTGGCTACAATTCTTTCCTTTCCTGCTAACCAGGTTATGAAGCTTCCATCAGGTCAGCGTCAGCCTGAAAAGACTGGTTCACAGCGATTGCTTCAGATCATTGGTATGCCATTAGATGAAAGCACTGTCTCATCCTTGTAGTATTTGTTATTATACAATCTTCTGAAAATGGTAAATTAACTTAACATTTTTTTTCAGGCAAAGATATGAGAATCATTGTCTTTGGTTTTCGTCCTCGAACCAAGCAGGTCAGCTCAGAACATGTTCTGATTTTATATCTTTTTTCAACTGTTGATGCTTTGGGCTCAATATGATTTGTTCATTAATTCGTATATTTACTTTGTTACCTTCTCTTTGTGGGGGAGAGGGGGTCTATGAAATTGCAGCTGCTTTATGTGGCTCGAACTTGCTGAGATTGCAATGCACTTTTAATTTCTCTTGTTGATGACTGAGTTCTTCAATAATAGCATGAGAATTTCCTAGTTTCTCTTCTTCAACTGGGTGGTTTGAGTTTTGTCCTTTTGAATAACTTTTTTTTTTTTTTTTTTTTGATTTGCACCGGGTGTCCGAGTCTCTAAGAGCCCCGACTAATCCCGGGGGTGCACAGGCCCTCGGCAAGGAGTTTCCCGCAAGTGCATCACGGTTAATTCAGGTTTTACCCAGTCCGATGGCCCTCAGAAATTGTTTGCACCCAGTGGGTTTCGAACTTGAGACCTTGAAAGGGAGCAAACCCCAAGGCTCAAGTCTATTGCCACCCGGCCAACCCCCGAGGGAGCCAACCCTTTTGAATAACTTTTGTGGACTATTACTGATAACTGACGTGTTTTCCACCAAGTACAATGCCCTGAGCAATTCAGGTTAGAATAGAGAGTTAGAGACACTGAAAATATAATGAGTTAAAGATTGCAATGGTTATAAATGTCTAGATTCTTTGTGCGTCTGTAGATTAACTTGTAGTGTACAGTTTTAACGTGTATCATAATTAGAATAACAATTGCCCTAGGGCTTTGGTCTTGTGATAAGAGCTCAAGTGATGTGTGGATTAGCCTTATGTCATGGGTTCGAATCCTGTCGCAGACAAAAGACTAGTATTTAAGTGGAAATGGGTAGAGAAGCGGGCCCATCATCCATCAAGTTCAACCGTGCACCATTCGTCTCGGGGATTGTTTGGTTATCAAAAAATAAATAAATAGCATAACAGTAATTAGAAGCTTAGCTTCACTAATTACCAGTAACTTTCCTCATTTAGGAACAAAAACTTTTCGTGATGGTCTAATACAGTGAATCGTCTTGAATGTCATTTGTGACCAATTGAATAAGTGTTTTTTTCTTTACTTTGTTGTCATTTCAACAGTACCTGAGCTGTCTAAATTTTAGAGGGATTTGTGAGAATGCATGGGAGAAAAATTTATTTATTTACAATGATACAATGAGCCCTATATAAATACATATTCTACTTCTACTACATATGGGACTAAGACATTCTACTCCTACATATGGGACTAGGACATATTCTACTCCTACTACATATGGGACTAGGATTATTTACACATAACTATCTAACACTCCCCCTTAAGCCGGTGCATACATATCATATGTACCGAGCTTGTTACATATCTAACTAATACGAGGACCAGTGGGGGATTTGGTGAAAATATTTGTAAGCTGATCATTTGACTTAACTACGAGTCGTGCCAACTCATGCATAACTGTGCTGAACTTACCAAACCAGCTCGAGGAGACTGCTTTAGACCATAATGTGACCGACGCTAGCGACATACAAGGCCACTAGACTCCCCCCTGAGCAACAAAACCAGGTGGTTGCTGATAAACAAAAGTTCACCGGAAAGTCGCCGGAGAAATTTGAAATAGTTAGACTAAGCCGAATTCCACACTGCAAAATAGGTCCTAAAACACTACAAAAAAAGAGAGAAACTTTTTGAAAATTACTGTTCACGCCGGAAAAGTGCACTGTTCACGCCGAAAAAATAAATGTTGTCAGAATTTGATGTAATTTACATGGGTAGGTTCGGATTCACTGGATGAGTAAGTTGTCCTGAAGAAGTTTTTTCAAAAAGTGGCCAGAATAGCTCACACACGCCGGAAAATTTACTGTTGCTCGCGGGGAAATTCTAAAGTTCTCGGAATCTGCAGGATATTGTAATGGTGGACTCGGAATCACCCCACGAAAGAACTGTCTAAAGAAATTTTTGAAAATTCTGGCTGGAAAGTGTTGCACGCGACGGCGCGTGTGTCAGCGCTTGCCGAAACCTTAGTTCTCGCGCTGAGTGGGGGGCGCGTGAGGGAATTTTTGCCAGAGCGATTGACTGGGGTTTTGTCGCCTGACGTTTCTGAACAACACTTACCGATAAAGAGATAACGCAAATCAATCTTGAGTCGTCAACCGGAAAGACGCACGGTGACTGACTTTTCTGTTCCGATGGGACTGGAATTTCTGGGGTTTGGTCGCACAAGGGTTTCGGATCTGATGGTGGTACTGGTATATGCACAGTACCACTGTAGTAGTGATGAACCGTGGGAACAAGACGAAGTTGTCGGAAAATTGCACGGCGACGAGATCTTTCTTCCCGGATGTCGCTCAACGATAATTTTCTCACTGAAGCTCTGATAACATGTGAGAATGCACGGGAGAAAATTCTATTTATTAACAATGATACAATGAGCCTTATATATAATACATTTCTACTCCTACTACATATGGGACTAAGACATATTCTACTCCTACTACATATGGGACTAGGATTATATACACATAACTATCTAATAGTACTGATTTAGCGACCTATTAGTCGCTGAGTTGTGAAAAAAAATTCTTACCACATTCTGCTGTTCCTTGCATATGTTTTATCCTTTACGTGATCATCTATATCATTACATTGTCGTCACAATCATTCGCTTTACCTCTTTCCTCAATGATATCCAATCTAGAGAAAATTAAAAACTCGTAGGCCTTATATCTTTGTTGTTCTTCCTCATTCCACCCGGTTTTGACATCAGGTTTGTCTCAAAACACGCAATAAGGAAACCTTTTCCGAGATCCTTTGCCTGTGCGCCTTGAAGCCTTTACTCTTTAGTTCCAGCGGCATATATGTCTACACACCCAAGGTGCCAAGTTTCTATCAGCCATGTCAGCACACCATCCCTCTCCCCTGTTGTGTCGGTGCTGTTACATTAACAATAGTGTTTCACTTTATTACTTTATTTTAACCATTACATGAACATCCACGTCAGCTGACATGTCAAGTTAATAGCTTGTCTTATCAGAACTCAGAAGTCCATGTAAGCTGACCAATCAAGTTAGGAATACAGGTTGCACAATCCACTAATCATTGCCACAACATCACCCTGCTGCGTCATTGGTCTACATCAGGTTGCTGGTGAAGTCAGCATCCACTTTAGCAGATATGTCAATTCTATAGTTTACATTAGTCTAGCAAGTATTCCATGTCAGCCAACATGTCGAGTTAGTCAACTTGAGTCTTGTCCAGTTATCAAGTCATTACCAGATCGTCCAGTTATTATGTCACACTAGCATGCAGAATCAAGTCAATCAACTACGCCTCAACATCAAACTAGAATGCATGTGTTTGCTGGGAGTCAGAAGCTGTTTTGTTATGCTTTGTTCCCCTTTCCACAGTCTATTTGTCAAATTCTCTCTGAAGTCCAAGAATCAAGTACACATTTGGTGATCTTGCAGTGCAGATGTATATGCTCTAGTTTGAGGGTGTTTATCAGAATTGTATCGTATACTCTAGGTTAAATGTGTAGTATAATTCCTAATTAGAGTTCTGTCTTTATAAAAAAAAAGGAGATGTAGAATTTTTATAATTAATGAACTTTTCTTTTGGGGAACTTCTCAAAATATCAGTGATTTTCCTAGTTAGGAAACTTCTCTTGTTTCGTGTTGTCAAAACTCATATATAATGAATCCTACGTATGTTCATAACCAATATTCATTAAAAGTTTTCTCCTGTTTCACATGTTCCATAGCAACATTGAGTTACTTTGTTAACTTTTCAGTGATAACTGCATATTGATCAGCTTCCAGAAGATGAAATTTATGTAGGTGAATGGGTATTAGTGGAAGAGCACACTCGTTTATGTTGTCTCTAGTAGGTGTTAACACCGCTATATGGATTTCAATGCCTTGATGCATTCTAAGACTATTATGGGAGTAGAAACTGGACAGTAATCTGAATACTTATATTTTTAGAATAGATCTGTAATAGCATGTATTCATTAACAAAGTCACCCAGACTGTTTAGTTGACAACTCTTTCCTAACCTTTGCTAAAACAAGTTTGCATGTTTTACTTACAAGCTATAATTGCCCGTCTTATGGTTTCCCAGAGGCGTGCTGTCTATGATGCATTATTACGGTGTGCAAGGCCTGCAAGGTTATGGGATCTCTATGCATTTGCCGGTGGCCATTCCAGGTTTAGTAACACGAATCCCAAAGTAAGGCTGTTGAATGAGTACTGCCGACTTCTTGGAATGGGGTTCTGTCAAGCTTCTATCCGTGCTATTGAAGATGGGTCATTCACACTCTCAAATGAGTATTGGAGAATAAGCAGTGTTAACTCTAATTACACAATGTCTCCAACTTATCCATTTGCGTTACTCTTACCGAAGTCCATAAGGTGAGGTGATGTTTTTTGCTCTGCCATTTTTTCTGGGTTAAGTGATGATTATTTTGGCATTTACCTAATGACTTTTCATACATAGTGATGACAAAGTGCTGCAGGCTTGTACATTCCGTGCACGGTGTAGGCTGCCAGCCATAACATGGTGTGACAGAGGTGGGCCTAAAATTTAGCTGTTTGAACTCATTTGCCTTGATCTTCTTAGGCCAGTGCTTATGCTTTGCATCTGTTAGGAACTGGGGCTGTTCTTGCACGTTCTTCTCAACCACTAGTTGGCCTCATGATGAATATGAGAAGGTTATTCCAAATTATGTGATCCTTTTTCTTTTATGAATTTTTCTATTAGTTTATTGTCGTGAAAAATAAGTTGGCTGTTAAAAAATTTGTAGTAGTTTGTGTTTCCTCGAGTTATTTTAAAAAGAAATCTTGTGCTTTTCTGCAGCAATGCAGATGAGAATCTAGTTGCTGCACTGTGTACTCAAATTGCTGGAGAGAAACGGAGGTGTTCCTTTTACTACATCCTTTTATTTCACCTAATCTCTAAGATGTCTTCTTGATTAAATTTCTTGTTGTTAAGCCTTATGAGTAAGTTTCTTGCTATGTGGCTAGTTAAAGGATCCCTTTCAATTCCTTCCTTGGTCTGGTCATAAAAATACTTCTGTCTTGTTTCTTTTATTGTTGTTACTTAACTCCTTTTAGATAGTTCCTTTTTGATGAATCACTCCTTTTAGATAATTGCATGGTTTCATGGCACAGCTGACTATCTCTTATTAATTGATATGCTCTTTATTTGTCTTCTCAGGAAGCTATATATTGCTGATGCAAGGCCCAGGAAAAATGCTTTAGCAAATGGGGCAATGGGAGGTGGATCAGAGTCATCTGCAAACTATTTTCAGTCTGAGGTCTGTTTAATTTTTGAGCTGTCTCTTTTGCTGCTCTTTCCTTCATGATACTCCCTCCACTCTGTTTTAAATGGCACTCTTTCTTTTTATTCTGTTCTAAAAAGAAATGACACTTGTGGTCCGGCCCTTCCACGGACCCCGCACATAGCGGGAGCTTAGTGCACCGGCTGCCCTTTTTTTTTCTGTTCCAAAAGGAATGACACTTTCTATGTTTTGAACTCTATAACTTTAAACCTGTAAATTTTACCCTTAATGACATGCTCTTATAGCCGTAAAAATGTCATGGCATGTTTAAGATCACAAGTTCTAAGGGTACTCTTGGAATGTGCCGAAAAATCAATCTTTCTTTCTGAAACTTCATATAAAATCAAACACCTCCATATAAAATGAGAAGGAGGGAGTATATCTTTCCCTAATTATTTTGTGGACTGATGTTGATTTACATGTCTTGTCAGATTGTTTTCTTTGGCATCGATAATATACATGCAATGAGGGAGAGTCTTGGTCGGCTTAGAGACTATTTAGATACTCATGGTACTACTTCATCAGATGGAATGTCGTCTTTTCTGGTATGCCGTTAATCTTTCTGAAAATATTCTTTCATGCAAAATGCCCACTATTTAGAACTTTAGTCTTGACCAATCAATGCACTCGGGGCACCAAACCAAACAGAGATTTGAATTAAGGTGGCAGGACCTAACAGAATGTCTGTTGAAAGTGAATTCAGTTTACCTGCTTGTGACTAGTTATTGCAACACCAAGGCTATGGGTGCATCTAAACATTTTGAATCATATTAGTCTTTGTGTCTGATAAGTTCAAGTGTAACAAATTTCCAAAAGATTTGAGACATATTTTGAAGCCAATCTGAATTCTGACAATAATCATGGTCAAGTCACAGTGGACTCCTCTATTTACTGTCCTTCCACGTCTTTTCCTTTTTTGTTTTTTAACTTGCAGTCTGTGCTGTATACACATTCAATGTATATAAAGGAGTTGAAATCAAGAATGGGATTTTTTCCTGGTTGGGTGGGGAGGGGAATCTCCAAGTAAAGAAAAGTACCGTTGGCAATGTCCTTGAACCATTAATAAGTTTTGAGTTTAGATGCTTGCAAGATTTACTATTTTCCCTGTTTCTCTTCTCTTCTAATGATCTCAGTATTAGTGGTCCAACCAGAAAGCCACTTCATAGGTAAGGAACTGACAAAATTGATGTGGAGCGTCTGTCCATCTGGCACAGTAGATTTCTCTCTTTATACTTTTTTTTGGGGGGGGGGGGGGGGGGGCGGGGCTGGGCTTGGTAGGCTTAGTGGCAGAAGGAGAGTGAGCAGAGGAGGGACGAGTAATGATAAGCTAATGCTGTCAATTGTTTTACTGCTTTCCAGAGGCATGGTGGATGGAGTTGGGGCGGAGGCAATCTCAGCAGTATGTCTGCTTCAGTTTCTACACTGGGGGACACTGGGTGGTTAATACATGTTCAAACTGTCCTGGCTGGTTCTGCTTGGATTGCTGCACGTGTTGCACTAGAATCAGCTTCAGTTCTTGTTCATTGCAGGTTTCTTGTCTTCTGGACCATTCTTATGCTTATAAATAAGTCTATACTCTATAAATGCCTAAGTGGAGAACTTTGTTAAATGCTTGAGTCCCTTGTATTTGTGTTTCTGTTGATTCCTCGGATATTTTATCATTATGTACCTATTAGTTGGGACTATATCTTAGTTATGTTAGTATGTTTGCTTTTAGGACTTATGTTTTTCACGAGTCTTTAGTCCTATTGGAGATTTATATGCCAGTGATATAGAGAAGCCAACCCCAACTTTGCTTTGGCATTAAGGCGTAGTAGTTCTTGTTTTATGTACAGGTTCTTAGGGATATGGTCACCTTTCAGCAAATTACCGTGGAATTTGTTGAGCAACTAGAGTGTAGAACGAGAGAAAGACAGAGTTGTGACATAATGAAAAATCTTGTTGAATGAGCAAGGGAGAAAATCTAGGTCAACAACAGTCATTTTTATTTGGTGAATGAAACAGTTTTGAGTCTTATTTTCTATGTGATTACTTTCTGCATTTGTTTTCCATCTCCATAACTAGCCCAAGTAGAGAGAATAGTGGGGAGTACGTAATTGCAATTCAATGGTCTGATAGCACATTAAAGCTAACTGTATTTGTTTAAAAAACGTTAGTTTTGTGTTAAACAGGAGAAAATGTTGTTATCTAGCATCTTCAGAAAAGTTTGACTTGTCATTATCCTCTGGAACTGAAACAAATGTGTATGCCATTAAATATTATGCTGAGAGTCGTGTTATCAAAGGCGAAAAGCGCAAAAGAGCTTTAAGGTCCGTGGGCTTTAATGCTTTAATGAAGAAAGGCACGAAGGAAAAAAAATACAAATATGTATGTGTAGTCCAAGACTAATAATTATATGTATGAATAACAAACATAGGGAAAAAGAAATTGAAAAAAATGCGATAAAGTCATATATCAATTGTTTAGTGTCGTATCCTCGGGATTACACTCATTATCAAGGAAAAGTATACCTTAGAGCCTTGACGACGATATTGAAGCGCCCGCTAAGCGAGGCGAAGCGCTCAACATGTTTTGCAACTCGCTTCAAGGCTTAAGCGCGCCTTTGACAACACTGGATGAGACTTTCATGGAAGTCAGTCTTCACTTAAATGCGCTAATTTAGCTTGGATACTCTCAGAAGTTTTATCCATACCATGTCAATTTACTACAATGGAGTGTTCTAGTTTGCATGTTACTTGTTGAAAAATATTTTTTACGTATCAGATTTACTAAAAAATGGCAAAATAAATTTTGATCAAAACTAGTGACTGTCAATACATTTTGCTTGGAATTCTTTACAGAAACAATGAATAAGTATGTATTCCTTCCTCCAACTAGTTGGAAGTGGAGCATCTTGGGTGTATTGATCTTTATGCCAAAAAGAATTGATGTGGCCACTCACTCATTCCCCTCATAGAAAAAACTATTATCCTATTATCTGTTTTTTCTCCGCCTCCTACATAAATTAAGAGCACTTGATAAATTTTGTAAGGTTGAAGTTTCTTTATCTTCTTTCTTTTCTTTTTTTTTTTAAAAAAAATGGTGGTGACTGGACCGATTTGTGTGCGCCTCTATTTTTTCACCGGGTACCTGCTATCTCCACCAGCACATGTATCGGGTAACTCTGCCTACCAAGGGTTAAAGTATCTTTATCTAGTGAAGGTTGAAAAGTTCATTCTATTTGTAAGAGAGAATAGATAATAAATACAGATGATATCTTTTATTTCTGCCACCAGATCACACAATTATTTACAGACATATATTTAGGAAGCTTCATTCTTTCAGCTGCACAAACTATTTAACAGTAGATATAACTTATAGCAAGCATCAATGACGTTATCCTTGAGGTGAGTTGGCAATAATAAAAAAATCTCAAAGAAGGTGACAGGCAGTACATTAGCATTGGCATGGTACTTTTAGAAGAAAAGGCCATGCAAGCCATGGACGTCGAAGGATTTGATCATATTCGAAGACTTGAAAATCAGGTTGCTTCTGGTTAATTGGTTTGCAAAGATATTAGAAGAATGCTTACCTATCAAAAAAAAAAGAAAAAGATATTAGAAGAATGCATAACTTGTTGGCTGATATACCTGGTGTTATTGCTAAAACCACTGAAGTGGATGTTCCATAATTTTTACCTTTCTAACAGTACTAATTCTATCTGTTTCTTTCAAAATATTGGAAATTACCTATAGCATTCAACTGGTCGATCTAATAAATTTATTTTGTCAAAACATGAGTGATGACAATTAAAACTAATTGTTAGTTGAACCTGCAAATGGTTTGCATCGACTTCTTCAACTGACAAGTGGTTCAACAAGTATTGCACTGTGAAACTATTTTGGCCATAGCTTTCAGCACATTTTATGACTTTTAAATATTTGTGTGTTTCCTTTTTATCTGAATGGCAAATGTACACACGACAATGGTACTTGTTTACAAATAACCAAAAAACTTTCCTAGCTCATGTTTATTTATCCAGCTGATGATTTATTGTATGAAGCTCATGTGTTCTTAAATTGATTTTGCATATATATCTTCATCAGAGACTACCAGTAAAGAGTACCTCTAGTTTTTTTATTCTTTTTAAAAATGGAGTTTCAATCTGCAGCGATGGATGGGATCGAACTACGCAATTGGTCTCACTTGCCAGCTTGCTACTTGACCCATACTATCGTACAATTAAAGGATTTCAGGTACTGAGACTTGTTTGGATCTATCTGCTCATATTACCTGGTATTTAACATTTGTAGCCTTGTTTTTTTCTTCTTCTTGGAGTGTAAAATACTTCATCCACATGAGATCATTAAGGTCTGCGTTAATGCTTCAGTACGTCATTTTACTCCTGACAATGCTAGAAGGATTTAACATTTAAGTGGGGCATCCCATACCCCTTGGTTATATACAGACAGCTGTCTAAGTTGTTCGAATCATCCAGGCACTTGTAGAGAAAGATTGGCTTGCATTTGGTCATCCATTTTCAGATCGTCTGGGAATGCCCACTATATCTGGAAGTGGCAACATGCCGTTTGAATTATCTCGTCAGGCTTCGACTGGCAGTTTACCTTCATCACCCATGCGGCAAGTATCAGGGTCATCCTCATCTCAAGCTCAAAGTACATCTCATGCACAGAACCAAAGTTCCCCCATTTTCTTGCAGGTACGTCTTCCGCATGCGGTTCCGAGTTCTACCTTTTGTTTGGAGATTTACGAGCGTACAATCTAGTTGATCTTTTTATATTAGTTTTATTGTGTTTGACAAAAATATCCTCTCTCTCTCTCTCTCTGCTTCTTCATCTTTTACCCCTTTTTTTGGTTCCGTTAATCTTTTAGCTCTAACTTGTTATATTTGGATGCCCTATGCAGTGGGTTGATTGTGTTTCACAGTTGTTAAGGATGTACCCTTTTGCCTTCGAGTTCTCTTCGGTACGTGTTGCTAAAAGACATGAGAGTCAAATAAGAGTATAAATATGTATATTCCAATAAATTGATAATTTACGTCCTTGGAGATTTTTAAAGCTTTCTATCTTTCAATTCCAACAATACAGGCTTTCCTGGTGGATCTTCTGGATTGCATGCTTTCTTGCCGTTTTGGAAACTTTTTGTGCAACAGGTAATCTCGTTTTGGTAGTATTTTGTTTTTCACTTTCATTTTCGTACACATGCGTTTGTTTGCGGAACCTGAAGAAGATGCATTCTATTAGAAGTTGAGGTGCTTGTTTGATGCATTTATATGAGTTCCTGGTAGAAGGGAATCGTATTATAGTAAATGCACCTGAAGAAGAAGAGTGTTTGTTCTGAGGCATCTGTCATGATACCTGAACTAGAACATTAGATTTCTTGGGAGGTGCATGCTCCCTATTGGCTTTGTCATGACTCTCCCTCTGTTTCTACATGGTTCGTCTTTTGGGATTGCATTTTCTTTCTAAAATTTATGTTCTCTTCTTTTTGTCTTCTGTTCTAGTGGAGAAGTCATATAGAAGAGATGATGTCTGGTTTATCTTACCTGAAGAACACTCTTTCAGGTAAGTGGTATGTCTGGAAAACTAACCCTCTTTGGGTGCCACCTGGAGAGGGCAATTGGGAAGAACAGTGAAGTAAAATGGTTCAGTAGGATGGTTGTACAACCGGCAATGTTAGATAGAAGTGAATGTTAAGCCCTAAGTTCCAACATATCCACAAAATGAGTATCCAGAAATACAAGTGTTAAGATGGTATAAGATGAGATAAGATTAGAAATTATCACATTCGATAGAAGGTGCAACTCGGCCACAGAAAGAAATGAGAGAAGGTTGCTTGAGATGGTTTGGTCATGTCCTACGTGGACCTCCAGATCCAGTCCATAGGTGTGAAACCGTGTGATTGAAGGTGTTAAAAAATGACCAAGTAGCTCAACAATCACATGAAAGAAAATCGTCCCAAGAGACGTACCATCTATTGAAATCCATGCAGAAATAGTGAAACAAAAAGACAGTGAAAAAAGGGTCCTTATAGGCTATACCAATTAGTATAGATTAAGCTTTAATCATGTTAGTACGTCTATTTTAGGTCCAATGTTTGCTAGGAGTCTTTTGTTCTAGTTAGAGATTTGTATGCCAATAGAAAATATAGAGATCTAGGTACATGACTTCTAATGCTAGAGAACTTAAAATTTTAAAATATTGTACTAAGATAGGTCTAAATAGAGTGACATGGATGATCAGGATAATATGACCCAACTAGTTCAGGATTGATGTGTAGTTCTTGTAATTGAATTTATTTATTTTTTCTTTCTTTTTTTTCCTCCTTGCCATGTTTGATTACACCATATTAGAAGTTAGATTGCTCATTCAACATGAAAGGGAGTGGTAATTTGTCATGTGTGCATGACAAAAATATTTTTTCTTATCTCTTCTTTGCTTTTCTCCTTTTCTTTGGGGGGAGGGAGGGGTCTTATTTATGCTTTTATGATCAGGATTTACAGCTATTGAGCACAGTACAAGGCTTTGACACCTCAGTGGTTTCTTGGCTTTAGGTTGTTTTGAACTCCTTCATGGGATAGAAAGGATTTTTTTTTAATGTCGTTTCCTAGTTTTAGCTCACTTCTTCTGACTTCTACAAATTTCAGCGAGAAGGAAAGAGAGCAAGCTGGTATTTCTGATGCTTGTGGATGCCTGTGGATGTATTTAGCTGAACTACGGGCATCGGAAGGAAGCTCTCATGCGCATTACAACCTGTTCTATGACCCGTTGAAACATGATGGTCCGCTACTACCACCAGCAGCAGCTTTAGCTCCAACTGTTTGGCCTCAGTTTCACCTTCGTTGGGCTTGCCCGTCAGAGGCACAAGGTGGAGAAGTTGAGGCAGAATGCAGGAAGCTGACGAGAAAATTCTCTGAGCTGCAAAGGGTAAACTCTTTTTTTTTCTCTGCAGACTCCTTTCTCCTCGCCCTCTCTGAAAAGGAAAAGAAAAGGTTTCCAGCTTGAAACTGCAAAGTGCATCGTAACCCAGATATGCCATTTTAGTGTTGACAGACATATTACTATGGTCGTATTAAATTTGGCTTGTAGAGTTTCATGAGATTAGTTATGACAATGAACTTCGCAACAAAATCTAGGCTAAGTTACTTCCAACCTACAAATAATTGACCAGCATAGTTTTCTAGCTTCTTTTTAGTGTTGCCTGTCGATGTTGCCTGACAGTTGCATCTTAATTTTGTCAATTCAAGCTAGAACTTGGTGCATACATTGATTTCTGATTCGTCACTCCTTTATTAACTGTCTAAAAACAACTTTTACACAGGCAAAAGAAGCAGCAGAAACAAGACTGAACGAAATAAGTGTCACAGTGGAGTCCTTAGTTACAGAATTGAGAAATGAGAAACTTGTGAGCAACTCTGCCAGGGATGCTGTAAAAAGAGCCAGCAAAGAAACTGCTACTATAAAGCGTGCAGTACAATCTTTGGGTTTTAATGTCTACTTTTCAGTAGATGGAGACTGTAATGTATGCATTGAAAGCAACCCAACAGAAATTCCTCAGCGTTCTGTCTGCTCAGTTTCTACAACAAATTCTAATGGTTCAGTACATGGCAGTGAGAAATCAGACCTCTCTGAACCTGTTACAGTGATGCAAGATGATGTTTCCGACAATCCTCTCATCCAAGTTTGTGAATCGTTGTGCCCTATGCACAGTAGAGACAGTGGTTGCAGGTGGCCAAATCCTGGTTGTGCCAAGTTTCGGAGCCAATTTGTTGGTTTGAAGGCCAACTTTGATGCATTTGATCGCCTTCCGATATACGATAATTATTTCGGGACTTAAAAAGACGGTTGAACCAAGCCTACGCTTCTTGCTTCAAACTTCAGTTATCTGGTCAGATATCTATGTACAGTCAGAAATTGAATGGAGGCAGTAGGTTCAATTGTATTTTGGCAAAAAATTACGACAAACAAATTAGATAAGCAGCAACAGGCACAGCTTAAACCTGGTGGCTGTTAGATGAGATGGTCTCAGAACTGTACATAGGAACTGATAGAGTTATCATGTGGACCATCTGATAGTTTTGACATTGTGAGAATCTCACGTGAAGATGATTAGAACTGATATTGTATGCTTAGGAGTTAGGACTGATATTGTAGGATTTTGGTCACTGCAATTTCCTCATTCGAGTGTACATTACGACGTAGGTATTCCTCTTCCTAAGTTTCTATAGGGATTCTTTCTGCATTCTTGTAAATAAGGACAAATAATGATGAGTTCTGAATAAAAAGGGTTCCTGCAGACTTCTATCTGTGTGTTGTGTGGTGCATTTCTGCTTAATAACTATTTGCTATTTTTATACTGGGGCTGTCCACCTGTTTAATTTTCTGCACGTGTTCCTGTTTACTAATTTAAAGTAACTGGAATTTTGGTTTTTATTTACTCATCTTTCTTTTGATTGGGAGTGTATAATGGACGACAAGTGTACAGGTCGCAAGTCGCAACACCGGATGAACTGTAATATTTTCTCATTGATTCTGTGGTTCAGGAGATAAATCTTGTGGAACTTTGACATTGCTATGTTGGAGGCTGTCTTTGGGTCCTAGACGTAGATATGTCAGATGGTCTCGCCCTAGCTTCAACCCCAACTCTTTCTTGCCTTTTTCCATAGTCTTGAGGAGGAACACAATTTGTCTTCTCTTGTTGCAAAATGTTCTTTTGAGCTTGTAGCTCGGTCTTTTTCCTTATTATATGGTGAAAGCAAAGGTCATAAATGAAAATGGATCTTTCAGTCTCATTTCCTGGCTATCTGTGAACAGACTTAGGGACGTTTTTTTGTTGTTGGTATATTACTGAATGTAAGTCAAACATAATATGAGGAAAGTCAGATTGTCAAGCGATTTGTATCATCGAATTCACACTAGTGCGGTATAGCAGTTTAAATTTTGTAATGCATTTTGAGTTCATCAACTCATCTCATGTATTTGAAGGCAATTAATAAATTAACCTCAAGATATTCGAATTTTGTTACTCGAGCTGCAATCTGAGCCACTTACCATCAACAAGATGATAAGAGTAAGCCTTCCGCTCTCCCAATATCATGTGCTCAAGAGCACTATTTTTTTTCATAAGAAACACTTATCAAGCTGAATGGATATACGAGCTTACAACTACTCATCAGCAAATCCTGGACTCACTTTAGCAATTGAAGAATTAACAAAAATAGCCAACACAGGTTGCATAAAATGCGGACCAGAACATTGATGTAGCTTGATTCAGGTTTTTACAGTTAATATTATAAAACCACAACTGTGACTAAGATACTTTACAAGGCTCACATAAACCTATCTCCACAAGTATCACTCTTCGCTTTCTCCCGTCTAACTTGTGGCAACACAAGTGTCAAGGTCTAGTCTTGACTGGGAGGAGGTTCGTCATTGGATGGCCTCCCATTTCCACGACGTTCATTCCATCTTGTCCAAGCCCATCTTAAAATAAAGAACCCGCCGATAGCATAAACCTGAGTTCAGATATAGTGCAGAAAATTCAGGCAGGAGAATAAGAAAAGGCAGCAGATCAAAAAAGAAGCAAAATCTTGAGATGTGTAGGGGCACAACATTTTACTTGTTGAATACATGATTATCACCTCTTTCAAATTTATACAGCAATGTTTTGGAACATATAACATACAGTTCACAATAGTCTTACTATTATTCCCATGTATGGTTCACAGCAGTCTTACTATTCACAGTGGTTCAGATTTATTTACCTCTTTCTTTATTATATAGTTAGTGTTCTATATCATATATCAGCACTACCTTCCTTTTTATTTTTCAATGAAATCAATGAAAAGTAGCAAATTACTCAGTTGAGGTACTTATGGACCTCAGCGATTACAATGTTCTCTTTCTTTCTAGTCTAGAGAATGTACACTGCACTTAAAAGGTACTTAACTGTGAAGCTTTATCCACACAAAAAAAAAGGTGCTTAACGGTGGAGAATATAAACTGCTACTACTGTAAACATAATATACAATAAATATTTCCTAATACAATAAATATTTCCTAACAGGTCTCAAATTATGAAGGCTAGTCTGATTATAGGAATTCATATTTTGTCTTCAAAGCTTTCTCTTTGACACAATCTCTTAAAAAACAATGTTACATAGGCCAGTGCTAGTACCAAATCAAAGCTGTTGGTTTTGTGAGAAGAGGTGTCTCATAACATTCTCCATAACTGAGAAGTGAAAGCAGAGTATCATGGAAAATAATCATCATACCTGATTAAATAGCATGGAATGCCACTACATAAGCTTTTAAAAAGTTCATCTTACCACAGATTTTCTTTGGTATGATATCCTCAAAACCAAAACAAAATAGGTGAGGCGCTAGTAGCAAAAGCTCCATAGAAGGCATGGTATTACATATGCACGAGTTCGTCTGCTCAGACATTTGAACATATTCAATAACAGACTCAAAGCACAAAGAGTGGAATACCCAGAACAAGGTAAAGAATCAAATTGTAGTTTCAGTTACACAAGGATTTTCCGGTGAGCAAAGAATGCCAATATCTCCACCTAAATTCCCGGCGAAGGCCAAAAATTCCATCCACAGTACAAATGACTCTGCTCATAAAGGTAAGCTAGCCAGGTACATGGGCAGATGTACCTTATGGGTAGATGGTGCGGGAGTACCACTTCCTTCAGATTCAAATTTCGAATATACAGTTGAAAGACTTAATAATAATATATATCTATTCTAAGACCATGTCAATTGTCACAAAAGAAGTAACGTTGGCAATGGTACTCTACTCCTATTGACTTAAAATGCCCGATCAGCCTCTTTCAACCTTGCAAAAGGACAGCCCAGTGCACAAGGCATCCCGCGCATCAGTGGTTGTTCTCGTGGCTCGAGCCCGTGACCTATAGGTCACACGGAAACAACTTTACGTTGCTCCAAGGCTCCCCTTCAATCTCTTTCAACTATACGAAGAAGAAAAAAGGGAAAATGAACTATTTACCTTATATCATTATTCATCCTACCTTCTATTTTTTATTTTTTATAACAGTGGTAATAAAGCCAGCATTCCACCTAGTAGCTTGTGCCTCTGCCATCACATATACCGAGTAACTCTGCCACCAAGGCTTAGACAAATGTCACATAGTGTGTTTTGTCTTTGTTGGGAGTTGAACTCTGGTCTCAAACGTTTGCACCCACTTCATCGGCCATTAGGCCACACCCTTGGGCGCTATTCATCCTTCCTTACAACAGTGTTCATTTAACCCCAAAAAAAAAGTTGTTGTTCGAAACATTTACAACTATAGTTGACCTTAACTATACACGAATTCTACATACCACTTTATCGAGACCTGCTTTTGCATATTATTCTTACAGTGTTAATTACACTCATTTGTAGCCCAGCCATTACATAAGTCAAACATCCAAAGCTCATACATGCAAAACAACAGTTTCTCCGAACTAGATAGGGTTTACAAAATAATTTGATTAAATTCTAGCAAGTTGTATAGAAACCAAATGGTGCTAAACATTTTTGGAATACCTGCCACAAAACGATGGGGTTAGTATCGGGTTCAGCCCCTTCTGATTCGAGCTTCAAAGAAGGCAACTCCTGACGTGGAAACTTCACTACAGCAGGGTTTTGCTTTTCCTCTTCACCTGAAACTTGAGTTGGTTTGGCCTCTGAAGTAGTAGCAGTGGGTTCTATCTTCTTCTTATTGGGTAGTGGCGGTTTGAAGAGCTGAAGGAAACTGCAGAGCAATGAGAAAATAGGGTTTTTGTTGGGTTTGTCATCTTTTCCGGCATCTGGGTTCGGAATTGAGTCAGTGGAGATTGTTGTTGTGGTTTCCGCCATAGCCAATTTGGAGTTTTGACTTTAGGAATTGCGTTGGTTACAACAGTATATCCTACTCCTACTAGTACTATCAACTATCAAGGGCAACCAACGAGAAATTACGGGATTTTTGTGGAACAAACGGGTAACGGGTATGGACCTGGATATTTCTTTACACAAATAGCCCGTCATATTCAATGTTTGTTTTTTCTAGCCATATACATAATTATATATTGATTAACATAATTTTATATATATAAAATCTTCTTTAAAAACATCTAGTAAATGCCCATTGGATTTAATATTAATTTATTCTTGATTTTATGTAATCTTTATTTTAACAAAAGACCGTTTAGGAGATAAAATATTAGCTCTTGTAGAGTTACAAAATATTCTGAGCGCCTCGCCTCGATTAACAAGAGCTTGTGTGTCGTCATAAGGCTCTAAGTATACTTTTCTTATTCAATTTATCCTGACATATTCAATTTATCTTAACATATTCAGTTTATTTTACCTTCTTTTTTTTATAGTTTTTGTCCATGTATTTATTATTATGTTTATAATTATATATTACTTTGGACGATGGTTCCGCTTTACAAGAACAAGGGTGATATCCAAAATTGCAATAATTATAGGGGTAAAGCTGTTGAGTCACACTATGAAGATTTGGGAGAGGTGGTGGAGGCCAGGGTGAGGCGGTGCGTGTCTATTTTCGAGAATCAGTTTGGATTCATGCGGGGGCGTTCGACTACGGGGCGGTTCATCTGGTAAGGAGATTAGTGGAGCAGTAGAGGGAGAGGAAGAGGACTTGCATATGGTGTTTATTGACCTTAAGAAAGCGTACGATAAAGTCCTGAGGGAGGTCCTGTGGAGGTGTTTGGAGGCTAGCGGCGTTCCGGTAGCGTACATTAGGGTGATTAAGGATATGTATGATGATGCTAAGACTCGGGTGAGGACTGTGGGTGGTGACTCGGAGCATTTCCCTGTGGTGATGGGGTTGCACCAGGGATCGGCTCTTAACTTTTATTTGCCTTAACGATGGATGTATTGTCGCGACACATCCAAGGGGATGTGCCTTGGTGCATGCTATTTGTTGATGATATAGTGTTGATTGACGAGACGCAAAGCGGAGTTAACGCGAGGTTGGAGGTTTGGAGACAGACCTTGGAGTCTAAAGGTTTCAAATTGAGTAGAACCAAAACAGAGTACTTGGAGTGCAAATTCTGTGATGGGACCCATGAAGCAGACGTAGAGGTAAAGCTTGATGCTCAAGTTATCCCCAAGAAAGCGAGTTTTAAGTATCTCGGGTCTATTATCCAAGGTAACAGGGAGATTCACGTAGATGTCGCACATCCTATCGGAGCGGGTTGGGTGAAGTGGAGGCTCGCTTCCGGTGTTTTATGTGATAAGAATGTGCCGCCAAGACTTAAAGGTAAGTTTTATAGAGTGGTGGTTCGACCAGCTATGCTGTATAGGGCGGAGTGTTGGCCCGTCAAGAACTCCCACGTGCAGAAGATGAAAGTAGCAGAGATGAGGATGTTGAGATGGATGTGTGGGTGTAATAGGAGAGATAAGATCAAGAATGAAGTTATCCGAGACAGAGTGGGAGTAGCGTCCTTGGAGGGAAAGATGCGGGAGTCGAGGATGAGATGGTTCGGACATGTTGAGAAAAAGCATTGATGCTCCTGTTCGGAGGCGTGAGAGGTTGTCCATGACGAGTTTGAGAAGAGGTCGAGGTAGGCCTAAGAAGTACCGGGGAGAGGTGATTAGACAGGACATGGCACTGCTTCAGCTCACTGAGGACATGACCCTTGATAGGAGGGTGTGGAGGTCGAGGATTAAGGTAGAAGGTTAGTGGGTAGTTTTTAGTTGCTCACCGATAGTCTTAGTAGCACGCATGTCCCTTCATATTCTTAGATTTTTATTACGTTTTGTGGTTTTGTTCGCCTCAGGTATTGTATTCTCTGTTGCTATTATTTGGTACTACTTATCCTTTATCTCTCCCTTTTCCTTTCCTCTTCTCTCTTTCTCCCATTCTTGCTTTCCTCTTCTTCTTAATACCCTTCCTGAGCCTTAGGTATGCCCAAACCCCACCTGGTGGAACATACTGAGTTTGTTGTTGTTGTTGTTCTTTAGTCATTAAAACTCACGTGTTATTAGTGCTCTTTCGCATTTGATAACACGATCTAGAAAGGAATGTCCTTGCAAATTATCTTCACTAAAAGTAAAAGATAAATAGTTTAAGTTTTATACATAGATAATATTCAACTTTTTAATACCATCATGTAAAATTGACATGAGATATCTTTCAAGTTTCTTCTTTTTATTGCCCGATTCCTTAGTTACTTTTTCCTTTTTTTTTTCTTCTAAAATTAAAATACTTTATTTGCCTGTTATTCTACCCCCATATATGCCTCTCTCCTTTAAAATGTAATTGAAGCATATAATGCTGTTTCTATGGTATCTGCAACTTTGGATGCATCTTAAGTTCTTAACCAAAAAGGAGCAGGAAAAATTGAAATTCGCTTACAGAGCAATCACAGAGAAAATAGGAAAAGATAGAATTTGTTTTACCTTATTAAAGGAAATAGTCACTAATTTGGTTAGAGTACAATTAGGACTCTACATTTAATATTTTCTTCCTAAGTTTATGTTATATAAGTTACGTGCTAATCATTTAATTTACCTGATGGTCTAACACACTTTGTCACTTTATACCTTGCACAAAACTTAAACCAAAAAGGAAAAACTTACGAGAAGTTTTAAAAAATCAAAGCAAATACCGTCTATAATTAATATTATTGCTATTGGCAGAGGAATATGTTTTTTTTTTTGCCTTTACCTTTCTTGATGGTTACTCCAATATAATAACTTGGAACATACTCCCTTCATATTTTTATATAATACTTATGCCTATAAAACGAATCTCACTAATTAAGAACATATAGATTAGGCTTCTAATAATCAAGAGGCGTGGCTGGTTAATATTGAACTATAATTGTTTATATTGTTCGATTTTCTCTTCTTTATATTCGTTGAATCTTCTACTTCGATTTATTTATGGGAAATTAATATATATATATATATATATATATATATATATATATATATATATATATATATGGGAATCTACATTTTTAACATTATTAATTAATGTTGCCTTGTTTTTCAAACATAGTCATAACATCTCGAGTATTTGTATTTTTGGTTCCTCAATGATAAGAATATACTCTCCCCCCACTATGTATACATTGGAATCTCAATATAAGGTACTCAAAATCGGGAAAAGATAGTATATACTAATTTTATTTTAAATTTTGAACATATTATGTAAAATGGCCATGTGATTATTTTTCACTCAACAAGAACTTGAACCCTCCCCTCTATCTTCTTTACCTATTATTATTGCTTCTCTGGTTTCATATACCAAGTTTAATTTTTCAAATACAGATGGGTAAACCAATCTGCAGATACTAAAGTTTTCATTCTAGACATTGTGATCTGAGGATTTTAATCACGTCCTTGCTAAGTGTATACGGTCGAAGTCAGGTATGCCCGATTTCGTAGGCTCGAAGAGTCGCTTTGAGAGTCTCTTTTCGGGATTGCCGCCTGGCATGATCGACATCACATGACAATTTGACTTCAGCAGCAATAGAGATCTCTTATGCCCGAGATGTTGGCAGCCTCGGCGTCAGCTCGATAAGAGGCCACAAACGCCTCTGCCTCAGATTTAGCCTACGCAAGTTCGGCGGCTGACTTAGCTTCGAGCTCCTCAATCTTCTGGCTCCGGGCCGAGCTTTCCCCCTTCACATTTTGAAGTTGTCATTCGACCGAAGTCAAATGGGCCCGAACCGTGTCTTTCTCCAAGGCGAGACGATCTACATGTTGTTTCCACGCCAGGGTCTTGGCCTCTTTCGTCTTGACCCCCTCTCGAAGCTGCACCACCAGCTCGCCCTTCTGCTGGGCCTACAAAGTCGAAATGTTAATCGCTAAGTCAAATGAACACATAACAAACTCCCAAAAAGTTACATTACCTGCTCAATGAGCTCAGTCTGTTCTCGATGAGCCCTCGTCAGTTCGGCTCGGAGGTCCCTGATCTCCTCCTCTTTTTGAACGTAGAGGAGTTTGAGGCCATCCCTCTCTTCCACGAGCTTTTTGAGTTCGGCCTCGCATCGGGCAAGCTCGGCTCGAGATTTGGAAAATGCTTCTCGATGGAGCGTCATAGCCTTCACACAAAGGAAAAAAAGTTAAACTTGGAAAAACGAGAATAAAACACAAGCATAATTATGGAGGCAGAAACTTACTTGTTTAAGAAGCCGCTGGGCCTCGTCAAAAATGAACGAAGCATCCAGTTCGGGACCATCTTCGACCCCTGCGAAGCATCCCTGGAAAATATCATTCCCTTCGTGGGTCGTCCCCATGTCGGGAATCTTTATAGCCCGGGCATCTCGGAACTGCCCTTCGGAGAACATAGGGCCAGGCGGCGATTCATCTATATTAATTATCCCAAGTGAGTCACTTGGGACATTCTCTTCTCTTTGAGGGGCCTTGAAATTAGGCCATTCAGGCTTACCCGCCAGGCATTCTTCACGACGAGGTGCGCTTTTATCACTCGACGGCTCGGGGAATCTGCTCGAGCTCCCCTTCGAGATTTCTTCGGTTCGAGATTGAACCACATCAACCACCGCCGGTACAGCGGCCTTTGAAGCTTCAGTGCTTCCCCACTTCCAAGCTACTAGCAAGCAGTCAGCGTCCTCTCCTTCTTCCTCGTCCTCCCGAAATTGTTGTACCGCGTCAGCAGACAGGGCTGCAAGGTCGGACCTAGGCTTTAGAGCCCTATTTTTCCTGGGTTTCGGGGTACATGGAGGCGAGGACCTTTTCCTCTTCTTCTCTTTGGTTGGCTTCGGGATCTCCTCTTCGCCGGGCAGAGGCGGCCTCATAACAACATTGTCTCTGAGGCCTATGTAAGGGGAAAGTAAGCATTTTACAGAAAAGCATCAACATGTGAACAAAGGAACTCACCGTGGTTTTTAGCTTCCCACCGACCCCTAGCCAAATCGCGCCAACAACGCTCGGCATGTGAAAAAGTGGAGGCCAGTTGTCGAACCCAACCTGCGAGGTCCGGAATCGCCCCAGGAAACCTAGGGGAAACTGCACCATCAAAAAGAAATTAGATCAAAGAAGAGTAAAGAAATCAAAATACTGAGCATCATCGATGGAGTTGTACTTACGTTTCATGTTCCATTCCTCGGGGAATGGCATTCTTTTGGCAGGAATTAGGTTAGAGGTCTTGATTCGGACAAACTGGCCCATCCATCCTCGGTTCTTGTCCTTATCAATGCTCGAGAACAGCGCTTTCGTGGACCGATGTTGGAGCTTTATCAACCCACCTCGATAAAGGTGAGGACTGTATAACCTGATCAGATGGTCGAGGGTAAAAGACATCCCTTTGACCTTGCTCGAAAAATACCTGAGCAAAATGACAATGCGCCAAAAAGAGGGGTAGATCTGGCCAAGGGTCACCCGATATTGATGACAGAAATCGAGTATGACCGGGTCTACGGGACACAGTATGAAAGAATAAGTATACACACTTAAGTACCCTTTCACATGGGTAGTGATATCCTCATCAGGGGGAGGAATCACCACCTCTTTATTCTCCCAATTGCAATCCTATTTCACATGTTCGAGATCGTCTTCAGATATCGAGCATATGTATCGGGACATGGGCTCACATCGGCCTGGAAGTGATGCATGCCTATCGACTTTGAAATCGGAAGATAGCTCGCATGGCCCAGGAACGCACTCCTCGATACGAGGTTCCACCGGCGTTCTACCGCCGGCCGACCGCAATGTTGGGGAGGCTTTTTCTTTCTGAGGGACAGTTTTAGATGTCTTAGCCATCACTGTTGCGGAATTCAAGAAAGGAGAAGAAATTGACGTCGTGACAAGCACAAATTGAAGAGAAAGATGGACTCAAAGAAAATGGAGAAGCTTGTAAAGATTTGGGAAAAGGTTTATAAAGATTGTAAAGATTGAGAAATTGACCTATTTATAGTGGCCGCTTCAACGGTTTGAGGAAGCTAATGGCCGACCATCAGCCGCCTTTAATTAATGGCCTTGGGAACTATGCGGACACGACCCTTCAATCACTTCTGTCGCTGACATCACAGAATTGACATCATGATCGAGGCATCGAAGGATCGAGGATCAAATCATTTCTTATCATTTTACTCTAAGAAACGCGGGGATTATCTATATACGGTCGAAATCAGGTATGCCCGATTTCGTAGGCTCAAAGAATCACTTCGAGCCTAAGTTCAAAATGGACCCGGCTCGAGCCCGATGGCGGAGTATAAGACTTGAAGATCGAAGTGTTCGATGAACACCGAGGTCGAATATGACCAACTTCGAGATAATACCATTATGGTTTTATAGCAGAAAGAGCGAGATTCCCGCAGCGGCCCTAAGATCACGGTGTCAATTCCGGAATGGATTTGTATTCAGCGGTTAGACTGCTGTCCAATAAGATTCCCTACTAAAAATGGAAATGTACCTTATTTAGGACTCCCCTATTATATAAAGGGGGGCTGTAACATCCCGTACATTCGGACTAGGTGTGGACATATTAAATGGATATTAATTTGATATTTTAGACATATGAAGTCCTAGCGGGATGTATGGGTAAAAATAGTTGTTTTGGAATCAAGACGGAGAGTGAGGTGCATAAGATTCGACAAAATCGACTAAGTTTGCAGAAGGTCCGTATTCCAGCAGGGTTTAGTGAGAATGTGTAACGAATTTGGGAAAACACAAAGCATGAAAGTTGTAGGCCGTTAAAATATCTTTCCAAAGATATATTGTGGAGCCCAAACGGAATTCTGTGCAAAAAGTTATGTCCATTTTACAGAATAGTGCGTAACCACCGCGTTCGGCCGCGTTTGACCGCGACCACGGTCGTGAGGCAGTGCTCCAGCGATTTACCGCGGTCAGGACCACGGTCAGTCTTACTGGGACACGGTGGCCAACTTGGGAAGTCATTTTTTTAGCCCTATTTCGTCCCCCACAGCCCCAAAACATAAAAACTTGATCTAGAAAGTAAAGCTCTCATAAACCTAACTCCTTAAGGGTCCCTCCACCATCCAAGGTAAGTTCTAATGGTGATTCTAATTTTATTTTAATTCCCCAACACCTTATTAACATGGGTAAACCCTCCATATCATTAGATGTTCGATTGGGACATCATTGTTGAGAGAAGGAAGCCTAGAACTCGAATTCAAAGGGGTTGAACTTCAAAAAAGTAATGTCTTCACCCTCTAATTGATTCTATCATTGAATTAATAATTATAGACTCTAGTTCATGAGATATGAGTTGATGGGTTTGATAGAAAAGCATGAACGGTTATAGGTTTGGATTGTTGATTGTTGATTATTGGTTAAGGGTGTTGTTTACCTTATAGGTGATAAAGAATAATGTTGGTTATAACCATTTGAGACTTTAGAATTTATCTAGGAGCAAGAGAATGGGTTATTGGGTGTAGAGACACCATTAATAAGGAATATGAAGCTTTATGCCACCAAGTGTTTGAGGAGATGCCTAAGTAACCAAAACATGAATATTATTGCTAATATGGAATCCCTTTGACTTGTATTGATATAGATTAAAGTTGAAAGGGTTGGCAAATGTTGTATTACGCTCAAGAGCAGGAAGTTAAGGTATGTGAGGCTAACTCTCTATGTTTGCGAATGTTAATGATTCTCCCTACACTACGTTTCTTTTACGACGTATCAATTGCCTTAGAAATATAGTTAAGCCTAGTTCCTTGAATAGTTGTAGAACTTCTATTCTCTAGCTTCATAACTCGTTCATGACTTTCATTCTGAACCTTGTGAGCTCAGTTCGTATTCAATATAGACGTGGGTTTGATATCCCTAAGTCTCAGTATAACTTACTCAGCATGTCATAAACAGTTGAAGTTTCAGTGTTTATAACCAGTTCAAGAATACATGTCTCATTCTAGTCCCATTTAGTATTCCAGTATTATGTAACTTAGTGTGATCCAGTATTCCAGTATCATGTAACTCAGTGTGATCCAGTATTCCGGTATCATGCAACTCAGTGTGATTCAGTATTTCACTATCATGTATTGCAGTATGATTCTCAGTTCCTGAATGTTGAACATCTGTATTTGGGCCTGAGGCCGCAGTTTATGCTTTCTGCATCTTTGGGCCTGAGGCCGCAGTTTATGCTTTATGCATTTTTGGGCCTGAGGCCGCAGTTTATGCTTTATGCATTTTGGACCTGAGGTCGCAGTTATGTATACGTATACTTGGGCCTGAGGCCGCAGTTTGTGCACATATATATTGGGCCTGAGGCCGCAGTTTAATATTTAGATAAACAGATTGTTCATCATTTAGAAGAGGGAGTATTCATATCCTTACTTCCTTTGTTCAGTTCAGTTATTAGTTATCATTTCAGTTACCAGTTATCAGTTATCAGTTCAGCTATCAGTTATCATTTCAGTTATCAATTATTAGTTATCGGTTCATTTATCATTTCAGTATCAGTTATCAGCTATCAGTTATCGTTTCAGTTTCTGTTTCAATAGTTATCATTTCAGTATCAATTATAAATTGTCGGTTATCAGCTCAGTTTCAGTTTTAGCATTTATAATTCTTTCTTTTAGTTGCTTTACATACCAGTTGCAATTCAAATATACTAACGTCCCTTTTGCCCGGGGCCTGCATCTCACGATGCAGGTAATGATTTACAGGTTGACGATTCAGAGCGCTAGGATTCTCGTACCAACTTTTTGGTGATCCCCAGTTCTTTCGGGGCATTATCATTACCTTACAGTCTTCAGTATTTTCAGACAGTCAGTATTTTCAGTGCTTCATTAGAGGCTTCATAGACTAGAGTAACAGTTAGACTGAGTCACAGGCTTTTCATATTAAGCTATGTTGGCGACAAATATGTTTCAGAATTGTATTAGTATTTCCGCACTTTGATTTATATCATCTAGACTTTCAGTATATCAGCATGTGTTAGTTTATCTTCCGCATTCAGTATGTTATGATACCACATGTTGATTCAGCCAGCCAGTTGGTTTCTCGGTCACATGTAGTCAGGCACCGAGTGCCGTGTTACATCCAGGCCCAGGTTCGGGGCGTGACAAAGCTTGGTATCAGAGCACTAGGTTCAAGAGTCCAAGGGAGTCTATGAAGCCGTGTCTAGTGGAGTTTCCTTTATATGTGTGTGCCGGCCGCTCATATAAATGGTTAACTACCAAGACATCCAGGATTGTCTCATTTCTTTCTACTCTAGATCGCGCCATGAAGCTTAGAGCAATAAACCTTCTCTTCCTATCGAATTCCAAACGTATTGGATGCCCAAGCGATGCGCATGAAAAACCTAAGGTCCTAGAGAGGATAATTGCCCATTGGGGTATAATTATGGAGTATAGGTTTGTAAATATGAGACTTGAGAGGATGTTAAAAGTGAGATACAATGGATAGTAGTACAGATTAGAGCATAACCTTATCATAAAGTACAAAAGCAATTATCATGTCTTATGGTTATCAGTTTACCTAAGTTACCGGTTATACAGTCTTTCAGTTAGCAAATTTATGGTTATTCAGTACGCCAGTATTTAGTTATATGTTTACCAAATATCTAATTTTCAGTGTATTAAAATCCTGGTGACTGGTGAGTATACAATGATGCCTATGGGTGCTAAAAGAAAATGTAAGTAACAGTGATCATAGCGAAATCTTCGCATATTTTAGGTCCGAATTAAGACCAAGACTCACCGGAGGGCGCAGGAAGTGATTTATCAGATGATGGTATACTCTGAAGGATAAGTTTGTGTATTGGCATCGTATGTGTTTTATCTCATTGAACAATTTCTTTTAAATTTTGGAAATGGAGCCACAAGTTGGATGATGATAGCTCAGATGTCAGACCCTAACATTGGTCACTATAGTTTTGGACAGAAAAGAGCCTAAGGGTAAAATACCTAGGAGTCAGAAACGTTTGTTATTACCAAAGATGTGCTTTCGTACAACTTATGTAAATGACAAGAAGATATGATGTATGCAATGACAACCAGATCAGCCAATAGTGAATTTCAGAGAATGATTTTAAGTGTTTAGATTTATTCAAATCAGAACTAGAAGTACCACGTTAGTAAGCTACTATAAGAAGTAGCTATTGATGTAAGATAAAATATATGGCAGTTCCCCCTTAGGTTATGTGACTAAATGATTACTCGGGATGTTTATAGTATGATATGATTTAGTATTGTATAGAAAGTTTGGGGTTAGATATTCCACTTTCATTTAAGGCAGATGAATTCCCTAAGTGTGATCCATGCATATAGTTTAGAAGGAAAAAAAGGGATAGTATGCGACCGTAGAACATGGCCGGATGGTGAGGGAAGTTAGAATAACCTTATGCTTCACCTTAGTTATTCAAAGCAGAGCAAGAAACCATGATGGTAGCAGGTGGTTAGTAAAAAATAGTAAGTAAGTTTTGAGTTGATACAGTGAATTAGCACTTTCAGCGGAGCTAGTAGAGGTACAATTTGATTCACTTAGCCAGGTTAACTCTAGTGAGTGGATGACAGTTTGAAATGTCGAACGTATGTTAGAACCCAAAGAGTTTAAGTTAAACTCGAAGTACAGTGGCAGTGGGAAAAAATTACTAGCAGTGAGAGCACAAACTATAGAAGAATAGCCTTTAGGAATTATCGTAATGTGGTTTCTCCAGGATTGACAGTGTGAGCAGAGTTAAATTATTAAGATTGTACATGATAGTTGTGAATACATTAGCTCTCCGTTAAGTGAATAATTTAGTTTTCCTAGTAATAAAGATTTCTCAGAAGTAAGTTGGAAGATGAGTCATCATTCACGTAGAGTGCAAAGAATTGCAGAAAACAAGGAAAGTTATTTGGATCCCAACAAAAAGAGAAGGATCCACAAGTATAAGACCTTTGGTGTAAGGGGTGATGTGTAAATTTTCAGTAAGTCCAGTTAGAGATTTGAAACCCGAATAGTTAGCATGGGATATGAAAAAGAAAATCAGTTCGGTAATGAGGGAAAATTGTATAGTTACCACAGGGATGATGTCTAGCTTGTGTAAGAAACACAAAGTGGTTAGAATGATCACCAAGCTTAGTTATTGATGATAAAGTGGTCACAGAAAAGCTATAAAAATCATGCCCAGTTATGTATACGAGGGTAGTGCCATCGCATGAGACTCTAATCTTCGGAGTATAGACTTAGCTCACAACAATTCTATAAGTGTTTTCAGAAAATGCTTAAGAAGATAATCAAGTGTAGGAAGTATAACTCATCATTGAGGTAGATAAGAAAACTCTGGTGAAAGAAATTCACCGCTTGGCCCATCTAGGAGTTCAATTTGCGTACTCCAAAGATAGTAGAGTTGTTGTCTAGAATATAACTTGTTCCCCGTCAGTAGCCGTAGAGAAGGAGAAATAATTTGATGATGCCTACGTGTTACAGTTGAAAGAGGAGATTCACAAGTATAAGATGATGGCTTTTGAATAAGGGGGAGATGATAGTACTTTGAGATACCACGACAGATTGTGTGTTCCAGACATAGATGAACTTAAAGAGGGAAGATCATGCTAGAAGCCTAGAATTTCAGTATTCTATTTACTCAGGTACCACAAATATGTATCATGGTCTTAAGGAGGTTTATTGGTGGACCAACATGAGAAAGAACGTCATAGACCTTGTGGCCAAATTGTCCGAAATTTTAGCAAGTGAAAGTTGGGCAGCAGAAAGCCTAGTGTTTTATTACAGAATACACATATTTTGAGTGGAGATGGTAATATGAAATTTATGATAGGATTATCTTGCTCATTTTAAAAGCATGATTTGATTGGATGATTGTAAATAGACTTACCAAGTTAACACACTTCTTGCCAGTAAAAACCACAGATTCAGTAGAAGATTATACCAAGTTGTACATTCAGGAAATCGTCTGATTGCATGGGACTCCGTGGTCCGTCATTTCGGACTGTGGTGCTAAGTTTAAAATGAACTTTCAGAAGTCATTTCAGAAAGGATTAGGTACAAGTTTTCCATCCTCAGAAAGATGGACAGGCAGAGCGCATTATTCAAACACTTGAGGATAACCTTGATTTTTAAAAGTAATTGGGATGATCACATACCTCTCATTGAGTTTTCTAATAATAACACCTACCATTCTAGTATCAAGATGGCACCACGCGAGACTGTGTATGGACGAAGGTGTAGATCGCCAATTAGTTGGTTCAAAGTTGGGAAGAAGGGGAAGCATAGTCCCTGCTATATTGGGCCATATAGAATCTTGTGAAGGATCGGTCAATTAGTTTATGAGTTGTAGCTGCCACCAGAATTAGCGGTGGTACAACCAGTATTTCACATGTCATGTTATAACATTCAAGTTTCCAGTACTCAAATACTCATGTCAGTTCAGTACTCAGATACTCATGTCAGTTCAGTACTCAGATACTCATGTCAGTCCAATACTTAGATATTCATGCCAACTTAGTAATCAGATATTGATGTTAGTTCAATACTCAATTATTCGTGCCAGTTCAATATTCAGATATCCATGTTAGTTCAGTATTCATGTATCCTACCAGTATTCAGTCAATGCAGTAGTCATTCAGTTCAGTATCTCAACAGTTCGGTAATCATGTATTCATTATGTTTAGTATGCAAGTGTTAATGAAAGTTCATGTTTCCACCAGATCTGTTTAAGGTTCGGAGTTAGCGAAAGTTACAGTCAGGACAATCATTCGAGGACGAATGATCCCAAGGGGGAGATAATGTAATATCCCGTACATTCGGACTAGGTGTGGACATATTAAATGGGTATTAATTTGATATTTTAGACATATGAAGTCCTAGCGGGATGAGTATGGTAAAAATAGTTGTTTTAGAATCAAGACGGAGAGTGAGGTGCATAAGATTCGACAAAATCGACTAACATTTGCAGAAGGTCCGTCTTCTATCAAGATTTAGTGAGAACGTGTAACAAATTTGGGAAAACTCAAAGCATGAAAGTTGTAGGCCGTT
This sequence comes from Nicotiana attenuata, assembly GCF_001879085.1. Classification (NCBI taxonomy): domain Eukaryota; kingdom Viridiplantae; phylum Streptophyta; class Magnoliopsida; order Solanales; family Solanaceae; genus Nicotiana; species Nicotiana attenuata. Next base: position 6,316,176 of record NC_031997.1, on the reverse strand, counting down.
AAAATAGCTTTCCAACGATATATTGTGCATCCCAAACGGATCTGTGCAAAAAGTTATGCCCGTTCGGCCGCGTTTGACCGCGACCGCGGTCGTGAGGCAGTGCTCCAGCGATTTACCGTGGTCGGGACCGCGGTCAGGCCTACTGGGACGCGGTGGCCAACTTGGGAAGTCATTTTTTTAGCCCTATTTCGTCCCCCACTGCCCCAAAACATAAAAACTTGCTCTAGAAAGTAAAGCTCTCAAAAACCTAACTCCTTAAGGGTCCCTCCACCATCCAAGGTAAGTTCTAATAGTGATTATAAGTTTATTTTAATTCCCCAACACCTTATTAACATGGGTAAACCCTCCATATCATTAGATATTCGATTGGGACATCATTGTTGAGAGATGGAAGCCTAGAACTCGAATTCAAAGGGTTTGAACTTCAAAAAGGTAATGTCTTCACCCTCTAATTGATTCTATCATTGAATTAATGATTATAGACTTTAGTTCATGATATATGAGTTGATGGGTTTGATAGAAAAGCATGAACGGTTATAGGTTTGGGTTGTTGATTGTTGATTATTGGGTAAGGGTGTTGTTTACCTTATAGGTGATAAAGAATAATGTTGGTTATAACCATTTGAGACTTTAGAATTTATCTAGGAGCAAGAGAATGGGTTATTGGGTGTAGAGACACCATTAATAAGGACTATGAAGCTTTATGCCACCAAGTGTTTGAGAAGATGCCTAAGTAACCAAAACATGAATATTATTGCTAATATGGAATCCCTTTGACTTGTATTGATATAGATTAAAGTTGAAAGGGTTGGCAAATGTTGTATTACGCTCAAGAGCAGGAAGTTAAGGTATGTGAGGCTAACTCTCTATGTTTGCGAATGTTAATGATTCTCCCTACACNGTATCAAGTTTGTGACAATTTTCTCCAGTTTTAATCAGATTTTTACTTATTTAAAACCTGTTTTAATCTATACTATATTAAAAGCACGAAAGCCCTTAACGAAATGTCGTTCGCCTTTTTTACCCTTTAAAAATGAATTTCACATTGGACAAAATTGTAATTGTATTTAATTATTTTCCTAATATATAGTACTTTAAAATCAACTAAATTTTATTTATTAAATCCTTCATTATTTGAACTATGTAAAAACTCCTAATATTTAGAATTTTTAAAATTAATTAAGATTTTACTTCTATAAATTTTTTCCTTATTTAAATTGTATGACTATCAGGATTCTAAGTTTTTAAAGCATTAGGAACGGTAATGACCGCTTTTCTTCAAAACATTTGTATTAGAATTAAACACTTGAGAATTGTGAAGTATATTTTTAAGAATATCTTGTATTACTTTTTTAATATTTAGATATTAGTTTTTAATCAATTTTAAGAGATGTTGTCCATCAAATATAAAATTAATTCGGGAAAGAATTACTTCAGCATATATGAAACCAATTGTGATAGCTTTATTAACATTTGTGTATTACTCTATGTTATAATCTTTCATAAACTTTATTTTAGACGTATTAAATTATATTTTATATTTTTTTGTAGCGCAGGCAATTATTTTAGACTTATAAAATTTAATATGGTCTAATTGTCACTTTTTATAGGTATCATATACCACTTGTCACATTTTGCGAGCAAATATTTAAATAACTTGAAAAGACTTGAATATAATGGATGAGCATGGCTAAAGAATATTTTCAATTGTAAACCACTAAAATTTATTAAAATCTAAAATTTTAAGGAGCCTAGCAGGTGGAGAAAAGAAAAGGAAATAATATTCATTAAACATGCCCTAAATCATTAGAAGCATAAAAATAAAATAAATATAGTAGAGAAGGAAAAGTCAAGCTTTAAGTGGGAGATAAAAGTACTAATTAATAAGAGAGAAGAAAATTTTATCATAATTTATTCACTCATCCGAACAACCTTAACCAAATCCAAAAAAAGCATATATTTTAGAACACTTTACTAAGGCCTCATTTTTTTTTTAAGATTAAGACCTCTGAATCTGAATACACATCTGAATATCAAGATGTGTATTAAGATTAAGACATCTGAATCTGAATACACATCTGAATATTAAGATGTGTATTAAGCTCTGAATATCAAATGATTAAGACTGTTTGATTTTTAACATCTGAATATATAAAATTTATCATTTGAAAATTAATAAACATAAAATTCAAATGAAATATTTTTTAATCTATTATTCTATCAAAAATATATAGTTTTTAAAAATATGATAGTTACTAGTGGTGATGGCTAACGGTAGTGCTTGTGAATGCCGACTAGAGGTGGTGGTTGGTGGTAGTTTTGGTTGATGGTGGTGGTCAGGTTAGTAGCTAGTGGTGATTGGTAGTGGTGGCGATTATGATTGAGGATGATGGCGATGGGTGGTGATAGTTAATAATGGTGGGTGATAGTGGTAGTTGTGATTGAGGACGGTGGTGGTGGGTGGTGGTAGTTTATAATGATGGGCAGTGCCAATTGTGGTTGTTGATGGTGATTGGGTGGTTAGTTGTGGTAACTGAGGTTGAAGTTTCAGTGTTTATAACCAGTTCAAGAATACATGTCACATTCTAGTCCCATTCAGTATTCCAGTATTATGTAACTCAGTGTGATCCAGTATTCCAGTATCATGTAACTCAGTGTGATCCAGTATTCCGGTATCATGCAACTCAGTGTGATTCAGTATTTCACTATCATGTATTGCAATATGATTCTCAGTTCCTAAATGTTGAACACCTGTATTTGGGCCTGAGGCCGCAGTTTATGCTTTATACATCTTTGGGGCCGAGGCCGCAGTTTACGCTTTATGCATCTTTGGGACTGAGGCCGCAGTTTATGCTTTATGCATTTTGGACCTGAGGTCGCAGTTATGTATACGTATACTTCGGCCTGAGGCCGCAGTTTGTGCACACATATATTGGGCCTGAGGCCGCAGTTTAATATTTAGATAAACAGATTGTTCATCATTCAAAAGAGGGAGTATTCATATCCTTACTTCCTTTGTATAGTTCAGTTAGTAGTTATCATTTCAGTTACCAGTTAACAGTTCAATTTTTCAGTTATCAGTTCAGCTATCAGTTATCAATCATCAGGTATCGGTTCTGTGAGCATGTGATTTTTGCCCTATACGAAATACTCCTATAAAATCCCAAGAAAATAGATTTTTTTTAATTATTTGCCATTTTAGAAATTTTTGTAGAATTTTTATTTAATTGTTTGCATTTTTGTGCATGTTTAATTTTATCAAATCATGAAAAAATACCAAAAATACCATGCATTGCATTTAGGCTTTATTTTTATATTTTTTAGGATTAATCAATGATTAGTTGTTTTATAGAAATTTGAAAATCACAAAAAATAGCTTATTTTTACATTTTTTGTCTTTTAATTTATTGATTTTCTCTTTAAATTAAGAATTAATTGATGTTTATAATTTTATAATTAGTTAATTAGTTTTATTTCACATTTTTAGATAATTTAGAATTTTTAATTTTAGGATTTTTAATTAAAAAAAGAAAAAAAAAAGAAGAAAGAAAAGAAAAGGAAATAAAAAAGGGGGATAATTTGGAAATTGGATTTGTTTCAATTGGGTTGATTTTATACCCATATCTCAGCCCAATCTATACGCAAAGCCCAAGCCCAAACCCAATCTTACCCGGTCCAACCTCCGTCTGAACCCAAACGACCCCGTTTCGTATTTGATTGATCACAGCCGTTGGATTTTGTTAATCCAACGACTCGGAACTAACAAGCCCTTTACAATAGAACTATCCGAACAAACCCTCCCCCCTAACTCCAAAACCCATCATCAGTCTCTCATCTCTCTCAAAACGCCTAACCCTAGCCGCCCCTTTATTCCCTCGCCGCTCCGCCGTCAACCACCCGCCGGGAATCGCCTCACGGCGGTTCCGGCGCTCCAAACCTTACCAAATTAACATCCTAGACTCTCCTTTCCCTCCTCTTTACGAATCTACAACCCAATCCCTTCGAATCACCCTCAAAAGCTTTGAATCTCAAATCCGAGATTCAAAGTCAAAAACCCTAAATGCTCCTATCTGCTCCGAATTCGCACCCTATTATCCTTACCACTCTCCAAACCCTAAGCTACCATTGGCCCCTTCCAAATCGGCCCCAATTTGGTCGAATTTGGGATCTTAGATTCTGAAACCCTAAGAAACTTCTACCAAGTCGATTTCGGAGTTTTTAATGGCTCAATTCTACATGGGTCAACTACTTTTGATAAGAGCAGTTGATCCATGTGGATTTGACCTATTGTTCAAGTTTACCCTAACCGGTTCAAGCTCCGACCAGTTTCTTCGATTCCAATTGGTTCCCCGCTCTGGTATAGGTAATTTCTGATTTGCTCTCTATCTTTTTCTTTTCTTCTCCTTTCTTGGCCACCCCTTTTTCTTCTTTCTTTGATTGATTCTTCATTATGTTCGTTTTGTCTGTAACTGCATGTTTTAAATTCTCTTTTTATTATTCATGATTTGTCGTCTCCTTCTGCATTTAGTCATTAGGAACCAATTAGTAGTTTAGGGTCCGTTTTTAGTTTAGTTTGTTATTTACTCTATTTCCCCATAATTTCATTTTCTCTTCTGTTTTATTTTCCCTTTTCCCTTTTCTTGTTCACATTTCTGATTAGTTGCATGATTTAGGTTATTTTCCCTTTTTCCTCTGTTTTAACAAGTTTCATTGTTTAGTTTTCATTATTAGGGATTTAAGTTGCATGTTAGTTTCTGATTATTTTGTTTGTTTTGCCTCTGTTCTTTCCTTTCCTCTCATGATAATTCCTCTCGCAAGATTGTTTGTAGTATACTTTGATTCAATTAGGATAGAATTCGTGTTGGTTAATTGTCCAATTCAACTTTGAATTGATTCAGTTCAGACCTGGTTAAAATTGAGTAAACCCTTTTTGAATCTGAGTCTTAATTGCCTAATACATGTGATTACTTAGGTTTAATTGGTGTTAAGCTTAGATTTGAGCATCTGAACAACCACTTTAAAATCTTGGTTTAATTTCAGAATTTGAAATACAATACTTTAGGGCAATTTAATCACCTGTTTAAAAAGCCTAAAGTATTTGCAATTTTTTTAAAATCAGAATTCAGGCTAAAGATGAAATAGGCAGTAACTTAAAGAGTAAAATGGGATTTTCACTTAGCCTAAAAAATCAGAAATGTACAGCTGTCGTAGCTGTTACAAAAGATGCTGAATTAGGATAGGAAGGACAGTTGTATTGTACTATTTTCAGAGGTTTAGGATAAAGAATATACCCAAGATATACCCTCCCTAGTTAGCCTATATATATATGTAGGTCCTCTCATTCTAAAGGGGCAGAGATTAAACATCATTTTACTGCACAAAAGCTCTATTTCTTTTTGAAAAAGCTCAGATTCCAGAAATCTTGAGAAAACTTCAAATCTTCTCATTTTTCTGATTCTTTACATGTTTTCAAATATGGTTTGAAGGGGAGGATTTCTCTGTTTCATTTGGCTGGTTTCCTGGTTTCAAACTATCTTCATTTGATCTGGGTTTATTGTTGTTTTTGCTGGTTTGCTGCTGAAGTTTGGGTTTACTTTCCTCTTTTGGTTTTCTTGACCTTTATTTGGTCATTCCTCTGTCATATTTTTCAGTTTCAAGGTATGTACAATGTTCATCTTGAATGGAATCAATTTTGAGTTCAAAAAACCTGTATTTGTAACTTGTTTAGTTAGCTGGTCTTTGATGTGAGTCTGGGAATCATGACTGTTTGAATTTGGAGTTGATTGAACCATGTGATAATGTTACTTTAAATGTTTTGTCGAATTTAATCATGAAATCTGTGTTTGTGTTGCACATGTGTTAAAACTCAACATGTTTGATTGCTGAACCAATATATACACCTATGAAATCTATGTTCAAAAAAATTTCTCTCTTATAGCAGCACAAAAGAAAAGTGAATCTGACTCTTTAAATGGTCAGATTCATCCCTTAATAGTGCATAATTGTCTTGATTTCTTTAGTATGTGTTTAAGTTATTTCCCCTTCCCCTCTTTTCTCCTTTACTGAAATGAGAGCTGTGAAGTAAATCATGGTTTGGAAATCTTTGCATGTCTATAGGGCTGACCTTAAACATGGTTAGACCTATTGACAACATTGTCTTTCCTTTACTCATTTTTGTGTTAGGATTAACTGGGTAACATTGTAGGTCCCTACTTGAAGATGTTTTTTGTGAATCTGACCCTTCTCCCATGGTCAAACTCATGAAATCTTGGCTCATTCAAAAGCTGGAGCAGTAGCAGTTTAGGAACTTCCCCTTTTCATTTTGTTGCAATTTAGTTTAAGACACTAATGTAATTCATATTTTGTACCTTATTTAATTTGGAATTTGTAATAAATTGGACTGGACTTTATAAATTTATATACTAGTTAATGTAGTCCCAGTAGTTTATTTAGCTATGTTTTAAAGGTGTATTAGTATGCTATGTTTAAAAAAGGGGCAACGTTTGGCTACTGAGTTTAGTTCAGCTATTTGATTCCAGCAATTTCAAAGGCCTGTTCATCTATGTTCAAAAACTGGTTTTAAGTTTAGGACTCAAGTTCGACTCTGTAAAAATGCTTGATAATAAATTAAGGCCCAGTCGAAACTGACCTGCGAAATGAGTCTGGACCTGGGCCATTGGGCCTGGGTCCTAAGCACAAATCCAGGTTTTTCTCATAGGTCATGGCATAAACGTGATGTTTCTTTTATCTTGCAAATCGTATGTAGTATGATTAACATTCAAATTTGAGTTGTGAATCTGAATTTCCTCTATTTAAAAAGAAAGTTCACTTGTAGCTCGTGATTTATGTGTATATTATGGCTAAGAATGCAAAAGGGTGGATAGGCCCAGCCGGTGTAAATTCACAACTGGGCCCGCCTGAAGCCCAATGTGGGTAAACACTAGTCGAATTCAATCCTGGAAATACCGTTCTGCTGGGCCCAAATTTGGAGCCCAGATCCAGCTTCTTCTAAAGCTGAGTACTTATGGATTTATTCCATGTTGAGTATCCTGGCCCAAAACATTTGTCTAATAATAATTCTAAGCCCAGCCTTCCCGTTTCTAGTTAAAAGATTTCCTAGTTTGAGCTTCAAAATTAGTTAGTCTTGATTAATAAAATGCAAACCCCTTTTTTAGTAAAAATAGTTTGAGGCGTGCCATTTTCCTTTAAATAACCTATGGCCCTCATATAAATATTAACTTAGTATTAAAATAATCTTAAATAATCGTAGCCTGCTTTAGGCCCGATTTAGATTAGTATTGTGATTATGTATACGTTCGCGTAACATAATTGGGGATTTTAATTCTAAAAGTAACCCGAGGGATGCGTTCGCGCAACTTCAACCAAACTTTTCTTAATAAAACAAACAAAGCGCTATTAATTGTGGACACGTTCGCGTGACACGATTTTGACGCACCAAAAGAAAAGAGTATACGTACGCGTAACTCAATTCTTTAATTATGATTAAGTCAAGCAATTAAAAGCGGTAAAAGTTAAATGCACATAGGGCCTAAAAATGAGTAATTAGACAATTTAAGCCAAGTAATAATCACTAAGCGACCGTGCTAGAACCACGGAATTCGGGAATGTCTAACATCTTCTCCCGGGTTAACAGAATTCCTTATCTAGAATTTCTGGTTCGCAAACTCTTAAAAAGTAAAACTTCCTCGATTTGGGATTTAAAATAGACCAGTGACTTGGTACACCATAAATTATTCCAAGTGGCGACTCTGACAAATTAAATAAATAATCCCATTTCGAATAATATCACTTTAATTGAAAAAACTCCCATATACCCCTCGGGGTGTGTAAAAAAGGAGGTGTGACAGGTTCAGTTATCATTTCAGTTATCAGTTATCAGCTATCAGTTATCGTTTCAGTTTCTGTTTCAATAGTTATCATTTCAGTATCAATTATAAATTCTCAGTTATCAGCTCAGTTTCAGTTTCAGCATTTATAATTCTTTCTTTCAGTTGCTTTACATACCAGTACAATTCAAATGTACTGACGTCCCTTTTGTCTGGGACCTGCATCTCACGATGTAGGTAATGATTTACAGGTTGACGATTCAGAGCGCTAGGATTCTCATACCAGCTTTTTGGTGATCCCCAGTTCTTTCGGGGCATTATCATTACCTTACAGTCTTCAATATTTTCAGACATTCAGTATTTTCAGTGCTTCATTAGAGGCTTTATAGACTAGAGTAACAGTTAGACTGAGTCACAGGCTTTTCATATTAAGCTATGTTGGGTACAAATATGTTTCAGAATTGTATTAGTATTTCCGCACTTTGATTTATATCATCTAGACTTCAGTATATCAGCATGTGTTAGTTTATCTTCCGCATTCAGTATGTTATGATACCACATGTTGATTCAGCCAGCCAGCTGGTTCGCTCGGTCACATGTAGTCAGGCACCGAGTGCCGTGTTACATCCAGGCAGGTTCGGGGCGTAACAGGAGCCCATTCATTTATAACGGGATCAATCATTGAAAAAGGAATATACATTCTTCACTTTCTTGCTTACTGTAATGAGTGTTGGTTGTCGTTGAGAATGATGGTGGTAAAAATGATGGATGGTAGTAGTTGATAATGGTGGCAACTATGATTAAGATGGTGGTGGTGGTGGTGGTGGTGGGTGGCATGGTGGTAGTTGATAATGGTAGTCGGTGGCGGAATTTAATAATGAATATGGATAATATCATCTTAATGAAATTAAGTCTCTGTTATAGATCTTAATCATACAGACTATCCAGACCCATTAAGTGGTTGTGAAGTAAAAAAAACAAACACACTTAATGATTAAGATAAGAATAATTAAGATTCAGATTTTAAAAACAAACACACTTAATATCTAAGATCTGAATGATTAAGATTCAGATCTCCATTAAGTGCAAACAAATGAGGCCTAAGGATAGTATACATACTATATGTTATATATAACACTTAATACTTGGAGTAGTATTTTTACTCCAAGAACATCGTCTATAAAGAGATATTAGGTCGGATACAAAACATAACATATCATATAATCTTTATCAAAAATATGTATGAATACAAAAGTTATATAATTAACCTACATAAATTTTTAATCTTTGCAAGTTCAGAAGATACCCAATAACTCTGCATTCAACTATTTCGCCAATGTAACATTTATTTTTCAATTTAAATAAATATTGTATTTATCTCGACATCAATTGCTATTGTACGTAATTTATTTTTATTCTTAATTTTATTCACTTTTTTTAATAGATGCAAAAAATACGTGCAACGCACGTACACTAAAACTAGTTCTTAAAAAAATAAACATAAATGAAAAGAGAACGGAAATGGGCACTCAGAGGGCCCATAACTCAAAATTAGCCCATTGAATTGTTAGCTGTTTGGCCCAAGAAGAGTTAGGGCCATCCGGGTTTCGGCCCGGAAAATTCGAGGCGGCATGAGAGAATTGACTAACGCGTGTTGTCCTATACCTTCACAAACGTGACGCGTTCGGTATTTCTACTCTCCTCTTTTTCATTCTTGGCAACTCCCCAAAAAGAAAACAAAAAAAACCCACCAAATATAAAAATCTCTATAGATTCCTCAGAACGCCTCTTTAACAGTCAATTTATTTATTTGCATAGGCAGAAGAAATGGCAGAAAAGAAGAACACGTTGGAATCGGTGAGGGAATGGGTGGTGGAACACAAGCTCCGAACAGTTGGTAATTATTGTACTTTTGTTGTTGGATATTCTTTTACCTATATGAATCAACAGATTCTTTCTTTTCTTTGGTTTTGATGTTTGGGTTTTATTCTTTTCTTTTTTTTTTTGGGTTGAATTATTTGAAGGGTGCTTATGGCTGAGTGGAATAACGGGTTCAATTGCTTACAATTGGTCGCAACCCAACATGAAAACCAGCGTTAAGATTATTCATGCCAGGTAATTACACTCTTTTATCCCCCAATTATGAGGGATCGAGGTTTAAAGATTCAATTTTTATTTTTGTTTACCATCAAGCACATGTTTCTGTGTATGTATATGTGTCTGTTCGATTTGTAGATTGGTCCCGACTCGTAATTCACTTCTGATCCAGGGTTCCATAGCAGAATATGATGATGTTAATTGCATTTACTTTCATATGTATGTTTCGCTTTCTGTTTAAGCTTTCACTGTGCTTTAAACTATATGTATATATCTAATTGAAAAATTTATCAAAAGCGAACTGAGGAAAATTGGAACTTTCAATAGATTAGATTTCTAGAAGAGCAGCAGCAGCAACAACATACCCAGTCCCAGTGTATTCCCACAAGTAGGGTTTGGGGAGGGCAGTATGTATGCAGACCTTACCCCTACCTTGTGAAGGTAGAGAGGTTATTTCTGGTAGACCCTCGGAGATTTCTAGAGCATGATGAGCATTTTTTATGCTCATCATTAATATGAAGACACACGGGAGATGTATAAGCTAGAAAAGGCTCGAGTTAGTTGACACCAAAAGCCGGTTTCAAAGGTATATAATGTCATTGGAAGTCTTTCTTTCCGCTGATCAGATTCTTTGTTTTTTTCTATTAAAGGTTATAATTCCGTGTGTCACTTTCCGAACTCAGAAGAAGTGTAATATGGTTTCAATCTTAATGAATTGGAAGTCTTTCTTTCCGCTGATCAGATTCTTTGTTTTTTTTCTATTAGAGGGCATGATTCCGTGTGCTTGCCAAACACAGAAGAAGTGTAATATGGATTCAATCTTCGATTCAACTTGGGTTCTAGGATATAGTGTTTCCGAAAGGGGAACTGGTTAAATTGTAGACTAATACATCCTTTCTCATGCACTATGACTTGAGAGAGCACTTGATGTTGTTGAATATAACTTGAAAGACTTACTTATAGAAAAAAACACGTGCACACATACCAGACTTGGAAGTTTTTCAGACTCTTCAACATTGACAAGGATTTTTTATTTTTATTTTCAACTCTAACTTCAGATACTCTTTTTTCAATTTCAACTTAAATGTGGTCCAAAATGCTTACTGAGTATTCCGAATTGAGAGTTGGTTTTCTTTGAGTTGAAGATTCTCAGAAATTTGTGAAACCAGCTCTGCTGGGGGGACTTTTTCAGGTTGTCTTAGACGAGTTTATGCCTTACCCTTTTCCACTATCTTATTAAAATCAATTTGTCTTGGCCTGCAAAACTAGCGGCGGGGTTGTGCCAGCATTTTCTTCGAGATTTTGAATTGTTTTTCGGGGAAACTGTTTTTCATCCATACAACAAGAAAGGGAAGTTTTTCAATTTTTGCAAAAACTAATTGTCTTTCTTGATTGAAACTCTTCTTCACATTTTTTAAGCTAACAGCAATATCTCCTATTCACTTTGACAAGATTACATGGGGTTGGGTTGGGGGGGAGGAGTTGCTAATATAGGTTCTTGTATTTTTACCCATGCTTTAAAATTATTCTAATTGGACAAGCTCATGAACCATGCAAATAAGGACCTGACTAATAACCCCTGGAGCTCGTCCAGGAAAAAGAGAATATTGTAATTTAAAGCAAGTGCAACATTAAGTTGTTAATATATTATGAGCTTTATGTCTGATCAACTCTCTGAGTGTGTTTTACATCTTATCTATTTGTTATTTTCAAGAACCCGGGCTATTCCATTTTAGATTGTTGTGTTTGTCTAGTTTTGTGGTGGGCGAGACTGAGATATTAATGCCCTGTTAAAAAGATATCTGTCAACATCGTTTAATACAAGAAACCTAGTAGGAATACATGTTTTCCAAGTTGAGAAAACATCTAACTTTGATGGCAATCTCTACCTCAGACAAAAGCATGGTATTTAAGTGAGAAGGATAGAGGGGTGGGCCCATTATCCACCGAGTTTCGTACCGTGTGCCACTAGCCCTCGGAAATTTCTCAGTCATCAACATGAGCACGGTATTAATATATATATAATGTTTTTATACTTGTGGGTTTTGTCAGCTCCTTAAGTTTTAGATAGGAGAGAACAAATTGCGCAGGAGCTATATCATTGTGTATAGTCATTTACCTGAACTTAAGTTATGCTTATTAAATGAAATTCTTATTTACCTGATTAAAAAAATTCTCGGTTATTAAGAAAAGAAGAAGAAGAGAACACATCTTACTTTGACGGTGTTGGATGATCTTTGCTACTCCTTCTAAGCTTTTGGTAATTTGTACATCTTGCCTTGTTACTCTTGTAAGAGTTGAGAGCACAGTTATGCTCTGGCTTTTTCAAAAGTAGTTACCTTTATTCATTTTGGCATTTTGGTTGGGTAAATCATGTGGCGTTTCTGGAGCTGTCTGATGTGTTTTTATTGGTAATCAGGCTGCATGCACAAGCCCTGACTCTTGCTGCGTTAGCGGGCGCTGCAGTCGTCGAGTACTATGACCATAAATCAGGGGCCAAAGCAGAACGTGTTGCCAAGTTCCTCCGACCGCCAGCCCCTCATCCGCACAAGGAGTGAATCAGACTTGAGTTGAGTTGATGAATAAAAAGAAACGTGATTAGGCACAGCTTTATCTGTTGGGTCATGCCCCTCAACTTCCCATGGAAGAGTTTTAGCTAATCAAATTTCCAGTACTGGAGAGGCTAGATGACACACCTTTCCCTATTAATTTTGATTTTTGTGAGTTTATTTATAGTCGTGAGATGAAGAATCATGAAAAGTGCCCTTCTTAGTATTTTCTTTTTGTATGTTAAAATATCCACAGATTAAAATATCTTGTATCGAGTATGAATTGCTATGTCTGATTTGCCTGTAGTATTAGTTTCTGTTGAAAAAGCTAGTAGAACCTCCTTTACATTAATTGACGAGATATCAATTTTATTGTTTAAGTGGTCCTTCTATAGAACAACGTTTTATAACTAGACATCCTAAATAGTTGACAAAACGATATAAAAACACAAGTTAAAATGTGTCAATATTTCGTTAGACGATAAGTTCAATTGACCTTTTTCTCTTAACTATTTCTGTAAGCTTTACGACAAGATCACGATATTAACTTATAATGTTGTTTTAACTTGTTATGGCTTAAAGTTCAGAAGAGAGATTCTTCATCTCTTTCATGTCTATAATCTTCAGAGCATCTTAATTTCATTAAGGAAGTATTTAATCTTTCATTGAAGAAAGACAAATATACAGATTTGATTGGAGTTTATACAACATTTCTCTCAAAATATATTTAGTTACTTAAATTATTCTACCAATTAATGATTCACATTGTTACTTCTAACCCCTACAAGTCTGGAAGGTAATTTCTCCCCATAGATTAACTACTTCATCAATCTTAAATCTCAAGTAATATACTAATATTTTTTAATGTTGGGGATTCTCTTATTTATTTTATAGAAAATTCAGTTATAATGAAAGAAACGTTTGTTATAATGTCCAAGGTAGAAATTTATATACACTAATGCTAAAGAGAAATTAGTATTTAAATCTAGAGAGGAGTATATCATATTCAGTTAGGCTGGGTTGCATTCAGGGGCGGCTCAACCCCGGCTAAAGCCATTGCTTTAGGCCTCAAGATATATGATGTCCCAAATCATACCCATATTATATATATATATATATATATATATATAGGCTGGGTTGCATTCAGGGGCGGCTCAACCCCGGCTAAAGCCATTGCTTTAGGCCTCAAGATATATGATGTCCCAAATCATACCCATATTATATACT
>NC_031997.1:6223640-6302387 GCF_001879085.1 Nicotiana attenuata | reverse complement strand
ATATATATATATATATATATAAAATTTTTTTTTACTCTTTTGATGAACCATTTACTGTCAATTTCTCAATAATCATTAATGGCATAGTTTCAAATGTTATGCCATTCTTTACAAAGGATTTGTTGAACTATAACAGACTAAATCAAACTACTTGTTTCATTCCTCTTATTTATTCAATACTTGAATTAATTTTCACTTTTACAACGGCTTCTGCACACACTTTGAGCTAATTAGCTTCGTATTAATGTTTAGATTTTTTTTTGAAATAAATGTTACTAAAAGAATAGTACAGGTAGAAGATAAATATATATATATTATATACTCAATTCTCATAAAAATACGTGTTTATTTTTCACATCTAATTGCTTTGAGAAAAAATTAGGCAATTGACAGTTCTCCTATGCTGATAGATATTTTTCAAGGGAATTTAATAAGATAAAATCAACAATATCTCATCAAGAAAGTTTAAGTAAACTGGCTATACTATCAACTAAGAAAAAAAATATTAGAAGAGTTTGTTGTGAAAAATAAATTGCATCTTTGAAAATAATTAACAGCTACAAGAATAAAAATAAAAATAAAATAGAAATTTTATTAAATATTTTAAGGCCTCTAATTAAGATTTAGCTTTAGGCCCCTACTCTGGTCATATTTTCTCTTTCACCGTTGCACTATTCACGTGACATGCCATATAACAAATTTTCCTGTAGTCACCTAAAATTATAAAAATTAAAAGTAAAGGAAAAACTTGTCGCTTGTAATAGAACTTATATATATTGCTAGAACTGGTCAAAATACATTGAACATGTGAATATTTTTTTGAATTTAATTTAATTTTATTACTCGAACTATTAGTGAAGAAAATCTTACACTTGGAGTAGCTTAAATTGCTAGAAAAGGAAGTGAAAAAGCCATTAGTTTCGCCGTACAGTACAGCAATCTTACGGCAAACAAACATGCAAAAGCCTATACTCTCTTCACTCATTTGAGTCTCTCTCACACAAAGTCAACTTCATCACATAGCCACATAGCTACATTATATTATCATCATTCCTTTTTACAACGTAACCCACATTTCGGATCTCTTCATCTTTCTTCTTATTAGATCTCCAAAAGATATTAAAATTTTTGGCCACTATGGAAACTGAACGTAAGAAGGACATGTTGAGCAAGAAAGGGTTATTTTTGAAATACCCAATGAATTACGTGTTTGAAGAGCAGCGAATGGTTTGTTTATTAATCGGAATTGCCATTTCAACTGCGGCTTTCGCTGTGGTTAATTCTGTTTCTTCTCCTTCGTTGTTGGCCGGGTACAAGATCGGTAGTGATTCGATTTCGGACGTTTCGGTTGTGTCAACTTCTTTGATTCCTCGTAGAATAACGTACGAGTTGGTCGATGAAGCTAACCGCAACATTAATGCAGGCATGTTTAATTACCTTAATTTTCATTCCTAAATTACAAAAAATATCAATGTCCATTGAATTAAACGGCAGCCCAGTGCACAAAGTATGCTATATTCAGCCACGTCAAGGAGTGTGATGTAGACACCCTACTCTAATGCAAGCGTTAGTGACTGCTTTCACGGCTCGAAGCCTCGAACCCGTGATCTATAGATCACACGGAGACAAATTTATTGTTGTTCCGAGGCTTCCCTCCGACGTACCAAAGAAAATCATAATCGTACAGTTACAAAAACATGGTGATGAATTTTTGCTGCATGCAATGAACAAATTTGTCAATTGAGAGTCTTGGTCTGCTTCTTTAGAGTTTGTCTTAAATTATTTCTTGACCAAATATACATATTTAAATATTTTCTGACATATAAAAATATATTCCTAGTTTAATAAGTATCAAGTTGATTTCTTTTTTAATATATACTAAATCATGCTTCTATTCTGATCGTAATGATTATCAAAGTCAGTGGCAGATCCACTATTTTGGTGACGGATGAGGACCTTTCCACTGTCTTCGCCAAAAATTACATATATAGATGGGGGAAAAAATACTAGTGTGCTAAATGATAGTATACCCTCATTAACTTAAATTATGGAATTTCTCACTCATTGTCATAAATTACTAGTGTGCTAAATGATTTTAGGAGTTTTATTTTTTATTTTTGGGAATGCATGACGCCAAGGCAGCTGTGCTCTAGGCTTAATGGTTTCGGGTGCAACTTGAATTTGAAGAGCCGATATATAGTGCACGGGATTCACACTGAGTGTCGTATTTCGCTGTGTTCTTCGAGATATATATATATATATCTGTTGCGAAGAGTTTATATATTATTTCAGTGTATGTTGGTTTAATTTAATGTGTTGCAGGTGGAAAGGTGCCATTAGGATTGAAGAAAAAGAAGTTGAGAGTATTGGTAACAGGTGGAGCTGGTTTTGTTGGGAGCCATTTGGTGGATAGGTTGATAGAGAGAGGGGATAGTGTGATTGTGGTTGATAATTTCTTCACTGGTCGGAAGGAGAATTTGTTGCACCATTTCAGAAACCCTAAATTCGAGATGGTTAGACATGATGTGGTGGAGCCAATTTTGCTTGAAGTTGATCAGATTTATCATTTGGCTTGCCCTGCTTCTCCTGTTCATTACAAGTATAATCCTGTCAAGACCATCATATCCTTCATTATCTATATATTTTCTCGAGTTAATTAAGCTGAAAGATGATTTTAATAAATTCATTATTTTTTGTTCATGTTCAACTATATATTTGGTATCTAAAATCCACTGGTTAAACAGAAAAAAGAAGTTAATTTTGTTTAAAATTAAAGATTATGAAATTTCTTACAATATATAGTTGGGTAGCATATATGTTTCTTTTTAAGTTAAATTCTTATGTCTTTTTATTAAACGACATAGAAATTTACATGATGACTTGGTTTATTGACTTAGGAAGATAGAGTATAATGTGTGTTTTTGAAGACTTTGGGTAAGGTTATATATCCTTGACTTAAATAGTTAGATATCACAAAACAAATGTGATGGGAACATTGAACATGTTGGGGCTGGCAAAAAGAGTAGGAGCACGATTTCTGCTCACTAGCACCAGTGAAGTGTATGGTGATCCTTTGCAGCATCCTCAAGTCGAAACTTACTGGGGCAATGTTAATCCCATTGGTTAGTCAAGTAATTTTTTCTTTAACTGTCTATGTGAATTTAGCTATTCTTTTTGGAACGGATCGGAGGAAATAGTTAGTTAATTGTTTTTATATGTCAATGGAGCATATATATAGCTAATTATTTTTATTGGTTAGGTGTTTGTCCTGATTATTTTACTATATTTGATTATTCTAGCCTTTCCTTCAAGGAATAGAAAAATAAAAAATGGTAAGAAAATCAGGACAAATACCTAACAATTCTTCCTCTTGGCATGAATTTCTGACAAAATAAACTTGTGGCAGGCTAACACTTGTGTTTGCCTCTTCGCGAGATTCTTCTCTCGATATCTTATACTCTCTTTTTTATAGTGGATTACTCATCTCCGCTTGACGTAGGTCAATGGACCGAACCACGTTAAATATTTGCGTCTCTTTTGGTATATTCTCTTTTATTGTCTGATTTATCGACGACGTTCAAGGTTTGCTTTACTAGCTTCCGCGTGACACCCGATTATTTCAATCCTAACATCTCTGCTTGTGGACGTAGGTCAATTGAACGAATTGGGTTAAATGTTTGTATCTCTTTTAGTATATTTCTCTTTTATTGTCTGATTTATTGACAACGTTCAAGGTTTTGCTTGACTAGTTTTCGCATGACACCCGATTATTTCAATCTTAACATTATTTTTCTTATTATCAATTCTTGTTAACAATCCTAGATTTGGTTCTGATCATTGAGCAGGTGTCCGAAGTTGTTATGACGAAGGAAAGCGAACAGCTGAGACTTTGGCCATGGATTACCATAGAGGACTTAACGTTGAGGTTTTCTACTACTTGAATAAGCTTATATTTTAGGCAAAGTTTCATGATTAAAGTTTAAAATGAAAGCTTATAGTACTACTCCATTATTTAACCACATTGTTTTCCCAGGTTAGAATTGCTAGGATATTCAACACATATGGACCGCGTATGTGCATAGATGATGGTCGGGTTGTGAGCAATTTCGTGGCCCAGGTTTGTGTTTTCATATATAGACCGAAAACGGATTTTTGCACAAATAAACAAACTTTTCTATCCCCCCACCCACCCCCACCCCCACCCCCAAAAATTAATTTCTTATATATATGACATGTTTGGTCACCCATTAATACTTCTGAATCAATTGTAATTTGTTAGTTTGAATATATATTTGCAGGCCTTGAGAAAGCAGCCATTAACTGTTTATGGAGATGGTAAGCAAACTCGGAGTTTCCAGTATGTTTCAGATTTGGTAAACTCAATATTTCCTCCTCAAATTAAAGCTAGCTAGTTTGTGATCTTTCTTTTTGGAACAAATTTCTTGATGACTATGATAAACAGGTAGAAGGATTGATGAGGTTGATGGAAGGGGATCATGTTGGTCCTTTCAATCTTGGAAACCCTGGTGAATTTACCATGCTTGAACTAGCTAAGGTATTACTGATTTTTTTTACTTATTTCAAGCAAACCTTTGCCTTGCAAAATTTCAAAACACATTTCTAAAATCAATTGTCTGCATATCTATCTCAAAATTTCAAAACCTATATACAGAAACGAACCGATACTTCTAATTCTTTGATTCTACATCACAAATCTGCTATATATGATACAATGATTGGAGCAAGATCTATTTCAATTTGCACATTCACTACAAAAAAAAAAAAAAATTAGCTACGAACGGCGACGCTAATTTGTCGCTAATCGCCCATAGCTAGCAAAATTTCTTAATAATCTATCGTTAATCTGTTGCTGAATGAAATTAGCGACAAACTTTTCTTTTGTTCGTCGCTAAAACCAGATTTTTTAGTAGTGATTTGATTCATCATTGTGGCTCAAAATTCCTAGAAAACGTATAAACAACTTCAACTTATATTCCTAATGTAAATGTCTTATATTCTAGCACATGAACCAAGTGATGACCGATCTAGGATTCCTAATATGGGGATTGAAAAAATGTAAAAAACTTTATACCTAGAAGCCTCCCTTAGGTTAAAGGAATTCAACAGTTCATGTATATGCAAAAAAAAAAAAAAAATTATAATAATACTGTACCAACAGAGTATAATTTCTATACGAAGGGGGTTAATTCAATTGAACCCCCTTCTTCACCTTTAGTTCTGCAACTGCATGAACCTAGCAATGTGTTAAAATATGCATCTCAATATATACTTGGACATGTTAAAAATGTGAGTCAAGCAAAATTGAAAAACGTTTAGATTATGTGTTGGATCCCAAATAAGTGCGTAAACATTGAATAAACCTTTATAAAAATATACATGAATTTTTCTTTTTACTGACTTACGTAACTATGCATGTATAAGATTGTTTTATACATATTTTTCTTTAACGCTACAAGGTTGAGAGATGTTCTGAAATAAGTAATATCGTTTGCAGGTGGTGCAAGAAACAATAGATCCAAATGCAAAGATAGAATTTAGGGCAAACACAGAAGATGATCCCCACAAGAGGAAGCCTGACATTTCAAAAGCAAAGCAACTTTTAGGATGGGAGCCAACAGTTTCCCTTCGCCAAGGTTTACCTCGCATGGTTGATGACTTTCGACAACGTATATTTGGCGATGAAAAGCTCAATTCTGGCTTATAAAATACTAGTATTATTGTTATAGAGTTTCTTTCGTTGAACCATGATTTGGTTTTGGAGGAAAAGAAAGATGACAAGTTGATAATGAATTCTTGAAGATGAATACTACTGTATGAGTTATAGTAACCATATAGGTCCATAGTCCACCTCCCCCCCTCCCCCCCCTCCCCCCTATAATTGTTTCAGAATAAGGCTCTCTCTGTTAAATGAGCGATAATAGCATTGGAAGGTGTATTTTTTGTGTATTGGTAGTTAAATCAAGAAATTAAAGATGCTTTTGTACTTCTATAACCATATTAGACTTTTCTCACCATTAGAAAACTGTCAAAAATCGTTCACAACATACCGATCGAAATCGGTCGAAAGAGGAAACCGACCAAAACCGGCGGAAAATAGGTAAATTTGTTGCAAAAGTCAAAAGAAAAAATTGTGGACAAAGATACCAACCACCATCGGTCGAAAAAAGTGGTTCCACAACAAAGAAACACTAGGATTTCCCACAGCGTAATCAGTGGGAAACTGGTGGGAAAATCGAGTTTTTACACCGCATTCCCACTGAAACGAGTCATCAGGAAAACGCTTGGCGGGAAATATCTTCCCAGAGAAGCGGTGGGAAATTTCCCACGGTTTTCCCAGAGAAATTTTAATAGGAAAAATAATGATATTGTGAAGCTCCTTTATCCTGGTAGCTGGATTGCATAACCCTAAGCATCAAAGCGTCCAATCCATAAAAACAAGAAAGTTTCAGCCTCGTTTTCTATGCTTCATGAGTCACCTTATAAAAGTTTATGGAGTACTACTTTTGTATAATGCTTGAGTTAAAATATACTGATACGATACATACACATCAATTTTAAGAAACAATAGAATGGCAAATGAAAAAGAAAAAATTACAGCACCATAGATTCATTACCCCCCCCCCCCCCCCCCCTTAATAGCACTGCTCAATATTGCTAAAGTGCCAGTTAATTTTCATCATGTTGCTAGGTCGAAGTTCCTATTTCTGGTCATACTTCAAACCTATATTCAAAGGAGCTGACACTTAATAGATTTTGAGTTGAAACTCACCATTCGCAGGAATATGAGACCGACACTATAGAGATGTTAAATCTATCTGGAGCATTTAGCTGTAATAAAAATTATAATAAGCCATGCTAGCTAACTAATGAGTAGAGTCAATGAAGATCAATTAAAAGTTCTTGCAAAAATCGCAAACACATATAGAAGCTAAAACCAAACAACTCATTCAATTCTGTACCCAAAGATTCTTCTTATCACTGTTTCATCAAGGTAAATTTTTGAAACCACCAGGAGGAAACATTTTTACAAATATCTGCATAATGACATGGCAATTTTATGCAAGGCTATTAGCTTTGTCTAATTTCATCTGATCATTATGTGCTAAATGTCTTTTTCATCAACTTTAAGAAAATGTAAAGCATTTCTAACAATTGACATTTGACCATGACTTTGCCAAATGCTATGTGTGAATGCTGAGAATAATGACGCATAATATCCAAGAATCTGAGGTCAAGAAAATAGGATAATACACTTCAAAATTAATTACATATTTAATGTTGTATATTTGAATTTCTACTAAAGCATTTCTCTAAATCTATAAGTTCTAGCACCAAAATATAAGGAGTCATATCTAGTACTGATGATAGAATCTGTAGAAAAAATAAAGGAGATACACTAATTTACAAACTAGAAGAAGTTAGAATGGTAGGTATATCAAGAAGGGGAAATGTACATGGAGAAATGCTATGTAAATTTTAAATTAATGACTAACTAAAATCAAAATAAAAGTTATTAAGAAGTGAAACAGAAGTTAATTCTTAAAGCCACTTAGTTCTTTGGACAACTTAACAATTGATATAATCAAAGTATTCCTAATATACTTGTTACACCTCATGTTTTCGTACATAAAAATACGCCATAAGTAAATTGATGAAAGCTCGGACATGAGTTTCGTCGTAAGTTAATCGATATAAGTTCGGGAATAAGATTATTTTGAGATTATAAGCATTATGCTATTTCAAACAAGTGATAAGTAAATTCGTGAAGGTGAGAGGGTAAGCAAATCGAAGAAAATAAATTTTGTCGAAGTTTGTCAATTACGGTCCGAACTATGATACCCGACATTTATGGACTAATGCCATACAAGGTACTACATGATCATGATAGTGAGTAGTATTTTAAGTAATTTGAGATAATTCTTAATTATGTGAATAATTGATTAATAGTGGGGATAATTATAATTAAGTGGATAAAGATCTTTTTTGGGGCTGTCACTTGGCATCAATCTAAGCCAAAGTGGCACTAATAGGCATGATGAGTCATAAGGCATAAGATGCCTTGTTTACACGTATAGAATTCTTGGATAGATAAGCTAAGCTAAGCCATTCTTGGTCTCTTTATTGATAAAATAACTTGGAGAATATGAATGGAGTTATAGCATGCTTGCCACTTTAGATTATAGACCAGCAACGTTGGGTGAGTAAGTTTAATGGTTATTCATCATTTCAATGGTGTGGATATTAGTCGGATAAGAAATAACGTGCTATGATACCATGAATATCATACGGATTTTCCCTACTTCAATCCGCCGTTACGTGTTGTCGCAATTGACGTGTATTAGAGGGATTGTTAAGAGAATCGACTCAGGTATGTTAAGGCTATCCCTTCTTTCCTTTTGGCACGATCCATACGATACAAACGAAATGAGAAAATGCACAACTTCCATAAATGACTCTATTCATAGAAATGCTAGAGATGCTTATGTTCTTGATTCCCCATGTGTCCTATTATTCTATCATTTGTTCATAGGTCTCAGAAAATACGTAAGCTGATAAAGTTTACTTCATGATATTAATCAAAGGCATAATGGTCTTACGACATTCTGAAAATTTTTATTGACATACTTCTCATGCATTGCATTCATATATACATGTACATTGACCCATGACCAGATGGCGTTATATACGCATATATATGTATATGGGATATGGGAAAAGGTTACGGGACGACGTTATGTACGCACCACCACCTGATCAGCTGGTATACGTTGATGATTTTGCCCACAGTGGCCGAGATGATATGATGGGATGCCCTCAGAGGCTTGATGATGTTATGAACACATGTACCTATGCACGACATGACATTCATACGCATATGCATGACACTATAAGTATTTCATGATTTACAGAGTTATCCAGACTTACAGGTTGAGTCATTTACTCTATATTTCTTCCATGTCTTTTATGTACTTATTGATGTGCCTTACATACTCGGTACATTATTCGTACTGATGTCCCCTTTGCCCGGGGACGCTGCGTTTCATGCCCGCAGGTCCCGATAGGCAGGTCGAGAGTCCTCCAAGTAGGCTATCAACTCAGCAGAAGATGTTGGTGCGCTCCATTTGCTCCGGAGTTACTTGTTTGGTCAGTATGATTTAGACGCGTATTGTTTGGTATGGCGCGGCCCTGTCCCAACCTTTATGTTAAATATGTACTCTTAGAGACTTGTAGATAGATGTCATGTATACGGATGCTTGTATGGCTTTGCCGGCCTATGTTTTGAGTTTACAAATGATCATGTTGGCCTTATAGGCACGTATATCACATGCATAAGTTTTTATATCAGGTTGGGTCGTCCTATATTGAGTATTCCCCTATGTTTATTCTGGTTAGCCCATGACGACCCGTTTGGCCCATTTGCCAAGTACAATAAGAAAGATTTGTTATGTTGGTACTCGGTTAAGTAAGGTACCGGGTGCTCGTTGCGGCCCATAGGTTTGGGTTGTGACAAAAAGTGGTATCAGAGCAGTTCCTTCCCAGGGAGTCTACAAGCTATGTCTAGTAGAGTCTTGTTTATGGCTGTGTCGTGCATCACACTTATAAGCATGAGGCTACGGGGCATTTAGGACTGTATGAACTCAATTTCCTAAACTCAATTTTATTCATAATAAGACCATACCTACGTCCAAAAGGCAGCTGGTAAGAGATTGAATGTGGCTGTGGAAGAGTTGAGTCAGAGGAACTCGCTTTTGCATCATGCTTACGATGAATAAATGTGAGGTCTTCAGCAGAAGATGTGTGTACTAAGACGTGTAAGCTTCTTGATAAGGAGCCTTGAGGAAAGAATATCTATCCACTCGTATGGTAAAAAGGAATAAGAGAATCGGAAGATAGACACAAGTTTCAGCAAGTAAAAGAAGCAAGGTGAAGATGTATATGAGGTACCCAGTTAATGAAGATTAACACTATTTACTATTCAAGTAGAGGAATATAAGCAATCCGAGTTACTTTCATTTGTAACGGAGATATATACAATTAGCTACACCCATCTCAATTATCCCTATGGGAGCTAACAGATATGGCTTAAGAGAAGGACGGGATATCAGGATACGGTTGGGGTTAGAGTAACCCAAAATGGTGGATGGATTCTTAGTGTTAGTTGACATTTCCGAAGGATATTGCAAACATGGTAATGGATCTCCTTGTGAGATACCTAGATGGTGCACTTTAAAATAGTACAGCTAGATATGAGTACTACAAAGATAGGCACTGGAAGGGATAAATATTATCTTAGTATGGCTCCCGCCCTTAGTAGAGAGATAATGTTAGGCAACCCGAAGAACCAGTGGATGGAGAAAATGGGAGCTAAAAGCAAAAGAACATCTTATTGAAGTTTTCAGAATAGAGTGATAGACAGAAATGTTAGCAGGAAATAAGAAGAGAGTTAATGAAGCATTATGAGTAAGACGTGATACAAGGATGACAACGGTAGATAAAAAAAGATAGTATTACAGAATCTATAGTCAAGTGAAGTAAAATACGAAATGTGACAGGCCTTGAGGCAACAAAAGAGTATAGGCCATAAAGTCATATCCTCATTTCGAAAAATAAGTTCGTGACTCTAACATGATTACCAGAAGGAAAGCTAGACCTCCAGAGTAATAGAAATCAGTATGGGCTGGTGAACAAGGTAAACTAAACATGAATTAGGGACTGAGTGATTTGATAATAGTCGGCATCATGAGAAATTCAGAGATTGCATTTCGGCGATAATAGAATGGACGACAGAAGCAAAACCCTTAAAGGTCATTCAGGAAGCTGCTTCCCTAAAGCAAGCAATGTGAGCAAAGTTAAGCTTAAGGAACTGTATGTGCTAGTTACACTAGGTGCCTCCCTCGTGAGTAAGGAATTTTGTTATCATTGGTACAGAAGGATTACCGCAAGCCGAGTAAGGGTCATCGATGATATGAGAAGACGCCAAGATAAAGAGGTAAAACATCTATAGGTAGATCGTCTTAGCGCTAAATATTAGTACTCCCCTAAAGGGGGAATATGGAGTGATGTGGCATTAAGTCAGAATTAAGTGGTTCTAGTAATTATGGAATGGTAAAGGAGGAATGCGATAAAAATGAAAAAGGGATGACATTGCACTTATTCAAATCCTACAGATATGCTACGATTCCAGGACTTTATGCAAGCATGACGTCAAGGAAAGGAAGTAAGGGTTCCTGCCCGGGATTTGATAAATAAGGAGCCAGTGCGAAAGGTAAGTTAAGACAAAAGAAATAACCCAAGAAAGATTACGTGAAATATTGATATGAGAATGGGCCAAAGAGTAGTTGGTAGTTGATTCCGGAAGAGCCTAGTTATGGCTAGACAGGAGGTTACTGACGATTCAGCAGATCGTGCAAAATAAACTCAGTAAAACCCAATATAGTGAATTCAGCCTTGCAGTAATGTCATTGTAATACTTGAGAAATATTCAGATAGGAGTTGGAATAGTTAAAGGTGCCGTATGAATGTTACAAAAAGGGTGCTACTAGGAAGACGGTCAAAATATCAGTTCAGAAGCGACCCTACAAGCATTAGGGCGTGGAGGTAAGTAACTACGGATAATTATAGGCAAGGAAGGACATCAAAAGGTCCGTCGAGTATACAATGTAATAAGCTCACAGCTTTACAAGAGTCAGAGGGTCCTCCCTAAGTACTACAATGAAAGACTAGCGGAGGAGGTAAGGAAGGAGGCTTCAACCTAAGCTCAGTGACCTAAAGAGGGAATTGTCTTATAACAACAGTCTCACAACAACATTGTATGCACTCCATAAGAAAGTGGCACCTACAGTGGCTAATGAACGGGAAGTAAAATCAGAAGTGATATTCAAGATCATATGAGTTGTATGGAATTCCAATATGTTTGGGCACTAAGGTAAGCTAAGTATGCATCAACAAGGGGACAGAAAGACCAGGAAAAGTAATTGCTTACATTTAAAGAAAGCTGAGAAGGAACGAAAAGAATTATTCAATTATTGATCCAGAGTTAGTTACGTTATGAACGCACTTAAAAGTTTGGAGTTTTATACACCCGTAGAATATTCTGGTATAAGTTAAAAGAAAGAATTGAGCCCAGGTCATAGACAAAGGATTGAATTATTAAAGGATCGTATCATGGATATTACATAGCGTTCATGAGGGCTAAATTAATAACTAATACCATGAGCCGCATATCGGAAGATAGCTTAAGCCTACATAAAGGTTGATCATAGGGAAGAGGAAACTAAAGAGTTACATCAACTAAGTAAATCAGGAGTCCGATTATTGGACCCAAAGAATTATAGAAATCGTGATTAAGAATATTGCAGAATTACTCTTAATATCAGAGGTACAAGAAAGATAGTACAACAACCATATTCTATAACGGCTCTACAATAAATCCAGTTAGAAGAGTACCAGCCTCATAAGAAGTCAGTATGAAGCTCTCACTGAATCATGTAAAGAGGTGCAAGTATTATAATAGAAGTTCAAGTTCTGGATGTGAATTATACCTAGGTGAAAAGAAGGTCATGAAAGAGATAGAAGATATGATGCGAGACTTTAAAGTTAGTAAGGTAAAGGTGAACAACGTACGAGATACTCAAATGCAAAGGTTGTGAATAGTCCATACTTCAGATAGAAGGCAAGAAGCGCGGGGATTCAATATCCAGGAATGATAGCGGCATCGTCAGTGGCATATCTTCCACCTTGTGTTTTCTACGTATCGAGAGATCTAGTTAAGAGAGTAAAGAAGAGTTAGAGACGATGTGATGTCTCGATTGATGTTCCAGAATAACACAAGGAAATCTATGGTGCAAGTAAGTTGAAGGAAGGTTGCGAGTAGTATAAATGGATGTGTGTAGGTCGCAAGCTAAAGTATCGTAGAGCGACAAGATTTTAGGAAGACAGGAGTAAGGATAAGAAAATGCGAGTGAGTCATAAGGCATAATATGCCTTGTTTACACGTATAGAATTCTTGGATTGATAAGCTAAGCTAAGCCATTCTTGGTCTCTTTATTGATAAGATAACTTGGAGAGTATGAAAGGAGTTATGGCATGCTTGCCACTTTAGATTATAGACTAGCAACGTTGAGTGAGTAAGTTTAATGGTTATTCATCATTGCAAGTGTTATCTTTCAATGGAGTGGATATTAGTCGGATAAGAAATAACGTGCTATGATACCAAGAATATTATACGGATTTTTCCTACTTCGATCTGTCGTCACGTGTTGTCGCAATCGACGTGTATTATAGGGATTGTCAAGAGAATCGGCTCAGGTATGTTAAGGCTATCCCTTCTTTCCTTTTGGCATGATCCATACGATACAAACGAAATGAGAAAATGCACAACTTCCATAAATGACTCTATTCATAGAAATGCTAGAGATGCTTATTTCTTGATTCCCTATGTGTCCTATTATTCTATCATCTGTTCATGGGTCTCAGAAAATACGTAAGTTGATAAAGTTTACTTCATGATATTAATCAAAGGCATAATGGTCTTACGACATTCCGAAAGATTTTATTGCCGTACTTCTCATGCATTGCATTCATATATACATGTACATTGACCCATGACCAGATGGCATTATATACGCGTATATATGTATATTATATGTATATGGGATATGGGAAAAGGTTACGGCATTATATACGCACCACCACCTGATCAGCTGGTATATGTTGATGATTTTGCCCACAGTGGCCGAGATGATATGATGGATGCCCTCAGAGGCTTGATGATGTTATGAACGCATGTACCTATGCACGACATGACATTCATACGCATATACATGACACTATAAGTATTTCATGATTTACAGAGTTATCCAGACTTGCAGTTGAGTCATTTACTATATATTTCTTCCATGTCTTTTATGTACTTATTGATGTGCCTTACATACTCGGTACATTATTCGTACTGATATCCCTTTTACTCGGGGACGCTGCGTTTCATGCCCGCAGGTCCCGATAGACAGGTCAAGAGTCCTCCAAGTAGGCTATCAGCTCAGCATAAGATGTTGGTGCGCTCCATTTGCTCTGGAGTTGCTTGTTTGGTCAGTATGATTTAGATGCATATTATTTGATATGGCGGTGCCCTGTCCCAACCTTTATGTTAAGTATGTGCTCTTAGAGGCTGGTAGACAGATGTCATGTATACGGATGCTGTTATGGCCTTGCCGGCCTATGTTTTGAGTTTACAAATGATCATGTTGGCCTTATAGGCACGTATATCACATGTATAAGATTTTATATCAGGTTGGGTCGTCATGTATTAAGTATTCCCCTATGTTATTCTGGTTAGCTCATGACGGCCCGTTTGGCCCATTTGTCAATGAAAGTACAATAAAAAAGATATGTTATATTGGTACTCGATTAAGTAAGGTACCGGGTGCTCGTTGCGGCCCATAGGTTTGGGTCGTGACAATACTCCCCAAAGAGACATAAAAGAGATGTATTCAAATATTTATACAACTGATTAAAATTAATTGTGAAGCAATACTTCTACCAAAGATAACTCAAGAACAACGGTAAAACATGAAGACGACATATCCCCTCCTTTGAAAAGACATAATATTCCCTCTATCTAAATGTGAACACTTAGAGGACCTCTTACCTGGCTCTAGATTCTCTGAATTTGCTTTATAAAACTTAGAGGACCACTAACCTGGTCAATTCCTATTCAATATCTGCTCCAGTTAAATCACATAGCACATGCTAAGGTAGATAATATCATGCCAAAACAATAATTCACAATTTTCTCGAAAAAAACATAGATTCAACCAAAAATATATACGTAGGAACTTCATAACTAATTGACAATAGGAAAAAGAATTGTCCTCATTCAAGAAAGCAATTGTTTCTCAAGAATAAAGAAAGCCATAATTCATTTTCAACTCCCAATTAACAACAAAATATACACATATATAAATATTCAGAGGAAGTGACTTAGGTAGGAACAAAAATACTCTTATTCCATACTTAAGGGACTACCTAAGTCTTTCCTCTATCTATTCACTTATACACATAAATAAATAATCTCAAAAAATTCCTATAATTAGGGATTTCAAAGGCTGGTCATCATTAAGAAAAACTGTAAGAGACAAATGAGATATTATATTCTAACCGATATCAGGATAATAAAAAACTTTTAATATATAAAATTATGAATCTTCCGCAAATGACGACGATATCAGTGATGCTGCCCAAGACGGTTTGCTAGAATCATTGTTTAGAGGATAGAGATAACCTAAAACATTTTAGGGCTCTATCTCCATAGATCTGTGTGTGTGTGACGGTTTTCTTGGTTTTGCTTTTGGTTTATTTTTTAGACCAAAAATGGCACTTTAGATTTGGGATCATCCCTTTTGTTTAGACTAGGAAACACTAATACTTATTTATATAAACACAAAAATCAGAAAATAAGGATACTCACCGGTATCTGGATTCTTTGCAATTAAACAAAAAAGCGGCCATGGAATGAACTACAACAGTGTTATCGCCGGCAACAGGGATGTCAATAAGTCGTGGTGAAATTTCTTTGAGGGTTTTCTCTCAATTAGGATAAGAGAATGGAAAAGTAAAGAAAAAATTAAAAGAGAATAAAAATAAGTGAGGGGATATAAAAAAGTAAAAAGAAAATAGGGAAAGCCAATTGGCGATTCTGTTTTTATTGAAAATCGTTGCAATAGATATATTTTATCATCAAACCGTCGCCATAAGAGAACCTATTAGTACGGTTATAATAATGGTTCCAATATATAGATCTACAGGGACGGTTATTCCTCTATTGCCACGATTTAGTATTGGAAGTGCTCGGATTGAGTCAATATTCTTATGCAACGGTTCTAACCGTTGCAATTAACATGCTATGGCAACGGTTATAAATCCATCGCAAGAAAATCGTTGCCATAGGTATGATTTCTAGTGGTATACACACGTACATACATACGCACACAGAGTATTGAATGTTTTATACTCGATCACCTTATTAGTACTTTGCTCGGATAATTCATCAGTGGATCAATTGGAAGTTCAATTATATTCTATTAAAAGTTACTATAACATATTTAGAAACAAAGTGTATAGTTCTATAAGATGTACTGCTATATTAATACTTAAGTTGTTGCAACATCAACATATATATACTTATATTAGTGCTATATTAAGACAAATTTGGACTCATAATTGAATGGGTTGCCGAATTTTGTAAGTTTTGTCGTGTTCCGAGGTGCGGGCTCGGGTTTGATATGACTTTTTGGTTGACTTTGGGCTTTTGATTAAAGATTCCACCTTTATCGATTGAGTTTGTTTCTTTTGGTAATATTTTATGTTTTTGAGTTGCTTTTGGCTAGTTTCAAATCGTTCGGAGGTCGGTATGCGCGGGATAGCATTTCTAAAGTATTGTTTGGCTTGCTCGATATTGGATTCGGCTTGTTCGAGGTAAGTAACACTTCTAAACTTTGTGTTGAGGGTATGAATCTCTGAATATACGTGTTAAGTGTTTGGTGTTGAGCTGACGCACATGCTAGGTGACGGTCGTGTGGGCATGTACCGTGTGAATTATGACTCGATTGATTCTGTGGTACAGTGTAGTGACCTAATCTTGTTTCTATCCATGAAATTTCTGCGTGCTAGAGTAATTGAGTTGTGATCCATATTAGAAACCATGTTTAGGCTATATGTTTATCCTGTTGGGACCCACAGAGGTCATTTATGATGTTGAGTTATTTGCTTAGTATCATATCTCAGTCTCTGTTATCATTTTTCTCACAATATGTTATCAATGTTTGGGCAGATTGTCACGAGATTTGTGAGGCCGAGAGACTGGAGAGGATGACGACTGAGTGAGGCCGAGGGCGTGATTGTGAGTGATTTTTATGGGACCAGGCTACACGTTGCAACAGGTTTATTGATTCATGCCATGATTGGCTTAATTAGTGCTTGAGCAGGATCCGCCCTTCCAGAGTCTGAATATCGACTAGCAGTGAGTGCAGGTACCTACTGAGCGCCAGTGCTGAGTGAATGGGAGGACTGAGTGACTGGGAGGACTGAGTGATTGGGAGGACTGAGTGACTTGGAGTACTGAGTGATTGAGCGTGCTGAGTGAGGTTGACTGCTCCGAGAGCATGAGTTTATCACTGTGGCGCATTACGTTTGACATGCATACTTGGCATGTAGGCATAAAGATGCACTTCCTCATGATGTATGGTGTGGTGACATTCATGACTTCACATGCACATTGGCATGTAGGAATAGATTATACTTTCCTCATGCCATCTGATAATGAAACATCCCATTTGTTGTTGAAAGTTTTTGGAAAAAATCACAGTTTTCTGATATACTTACATTTTGGCGACTTCGGTGAAAGATTTGGATTTTTTACTATTATACCTGAAACGCATGCCTATTTTTCGTTACTGTGAACGAGCTGAGTATCATATCTTTGAGTTATTAGTTGTACTGTTTCATTTATATTGTTACGAGTTGTTTTTGGCTATTGGTATTGGACTCGGATCGTTGTCCAAGCTCGTCAATACTTTCAACCTAAAGTTAGGTTGTTACTTATTGAGTACATGGGGTCGGTTGTACTCATACTACACTTCTGCACCTTGCGTGCAGATTTTGGATGTTGATATTGCTGTGTATGGCGGGAGCTGGCATTGAAGATGTACTTGTGTTCCGGCCATAGCTGCCTCTTGTTATTGGTAGCTTTAGAATTATTAATTTGTTCGTGTATATTTCAAACAAATGATGTATTTATTTCATACCAGCTTTGTAAACACTAAATCTTAGAAGCTCATGATTTGTACTACCAGTCCTGGGGAGTTGTATAAAAATTCAGTTATTTCATTCTTGACCCTTATCATTATTATTATTGTGGTTTATTGTTAATTGGCTTACATAGAGAGTTGGGTTAGGTGCCATCACAACTAATTGGATTTTGGGTCGTGACATAGTTGGGTGCATAATAGGAATTATCCTAATCGTCAATTTTTTAGGGAGGAATTTATAGAAAGGATTAATGAATTTATTAAGCATGCAATGTCACTTGAACCATTTCAGTTTGGAGGGATGATTAGGTGTCTTTGTATGAAGTGCAAGTGTTTGCATTCTTAGGTATCGGAGGATGTTAGACTCATTTTTATAAAAAAGGGGTTTATGGATAATTATTGTGTGGAATAATCATGGAGAGGTTGATGGCAGTGATGGTGTATTTCATAACATAGTTGTTGGTAAAAATAGTAGGTAGATGGGGAATAACATTCAACATCCGAGATACCATGAAATGGTTGCGGATGCTTTTGGGATGCACTTTGAGTTTGAACCCCATGAAAGTATTGAACAAGCTCCTAACGAAGAGGCAAAACTTTTTTATGAACAGTTAGAGGCCGCTAGTCATCCACTATGTGAAGGGAGTGTGCACTCCCAATTGTCTATTACGGTACTATTAAGTATCAAATCAGATACCAATATTTTTCAAGCGGGAATGGATTTTTTCATTGGTCTTATGAGTGAACTAGTTGATCCAATTTTCAACATACCTGAAGATTTCTATAAAACTAAAAGGTTTGTTTCTAAGTTCGGACTCTTGTCTATGAGAATCGATTGTTGTGAAGATGGTTGCATGTTGTATTATAAGGGTGATGTAGATTTAGAAAATTGTAAATTTTGTCAAAAACCTCATTTTAAGTGGGTTTCCAGTGGGAACAAGGTTGCTGTGAAGTTGATGCATTATTTATCTATTATTACTAGATTGAAGAGGTTGTACGCATCGTGAATTCCGCTTCTCATATGAGATGGCACTATGAAAATAGAAGGTCGCCCGGTGTTATGTGTCATACTTCAGATGGGGAGGCTTGGAAGCATTTTGATAGGATGTATCCGGATTATGCTAGTGAACCGAAGAATGTTCGGTTGGGTTTTTGTGTTGATGGTTTCATGCAATTTTTTGTTTCTGCAACACCATATTCACTAAAGGTATGTTGAAGGCAACGTGAGTCTTTCAAGCTAGTTACATTGAAAGACTTATGCTAACAAAAGTCATGTGAGATTTTGATAAAATTCGTAAAAGACGAATATATTTATCTTCATAGCAATGTAACTAGCTTCAACAAGAGATTCACACGAAATTTCTTAGCATAATAGCAATGGGATTTTGCGATACTGAGGGAATACGTGCAATCTTTCTCAAGAGAATCAGCTCAGGTATGTTAAGATAATCCTTCTTTTTTTTGGCATGATCCAAGAAACGATACGTAAACGTAATGATATTCTATAAGTGGTTCTACTCTTAGCAGTTAAGGATGTCTAATTTATTCATCCCGTAAAGTGATATTCAAGCATGTCTAAGTATGTTTCTAGTTCCCTATTGAGGCATATGATAAAGATGTTAATGTTTATAATATAGTGATACATGCATCTTCAATTACCATCATGCTACGGTTGGTCGGGTAGTTACCACCGGCTGGGCAGTTATGTATCATTATTTACCACTGGTTGGGCAGTCATACATTTACCACCGTGCTTCAGCTGGTCGGGCAGTTACCACTGATCAGTTGGGCAGTCACACATCATAAGATATGGATAATAGTCTCAAAGAGAAGCATTGTATATATATGAGTATAATAAGTATGCATATCCATGGTGACACTTTAGAGATTCAGGTTGCTTCTTATATGTCTTTAATTTAATTATGGATGACTTACTGTTACGTTTCAGTTCTGCCTTACATACTTAGTACATTAT
This sequence comes from Nicotiana attenuata, assembly GCF_001879085.1. Classification (NCBI taxonomy): domain Eukaryota; kingdom Viridiplantae; phylum Streptophyta; class Magnoliopsida; order Solanales; family Solanaceae; genus Nicotiana; species Nicotiana attenuata. The sequence goes on along the minus strand of NC_031997.1, from coordinate 6,282,587 downwards.
TCGTATTGACGTCCTTTTGTTGGGGACGCTACATTCCTGCCTACAGGTATAGATAATCAGTTTGAGGATCCCTCAGAGTAGACGAGGTTAGCATTTCAGCGAAGGATCGGTAAGACTCCACCACATTCGGAGTGCAGCCGAGTCTACGAGTCATCATATCAGAGTTTTGCTACAGGCTTATGGGTAGGCCAATACCCTGTCCCATTTGATGTCAAATAATCTTAGAGGCTTTGTAGATAGAGGTTCATTTTGTACAGTATATCAGAGGCCTTGACGGCCCATATGTTTTCATATTTTAAGAGTTCGGTGATATAGTGTTGCCCGCTTATAGTTATCTATTACGAGTTGTGGTCATGTTGGACCATGATAGTTACAAAGAAAAAAAGAGAGTTGCAGGGTGGTTCGCTCGGGCCAGTGCGGCACCGGGTGCCAGCCATGCCTCCCCAGGTTTGGGGCGTGACAAAGTGGTATCAGAGCAGGTCGTGTCCTTGGAAGTCTACAAAGTCGTGACCAGTAGAGTCTCACTTATGGGTGTGTTGCGCGCCACATTTATAATTGAGAGGCTATAGGGCATTTAAGAAATGTTACCCTTCTTTTGTTTCCAGATCGTGCCATAGAGTTAAGTCGTAAGAAGTCAGTATAAAGTTTCCACCGAATTTTGTATGCACTAGAGGTGCAGGTATCACAATGGAGCATTAAGGCGTAATTTCCACCTACGTGGAAGGGACGTTATGAAAGAAACAGAAGATACGATGCGAGATTGAAAAGTGAGTAAGGTAAAGGTGAAAAAGATACGAGATACTCAAGTACAAAAGGTTGTGAATTGTCCAGACTTCAGACAGAGGTTGGGTTTTAGTTTAGTTTACAGAGGAGAGGAGACTTTGGAAATTTTTTTGTAAGTTTCTAAGAGTTAACATTCGAGGACAAATGTTTCTAAAGGGGAAAAGGATGTTACATCCCATACTTTAATATTAGGATGAGTCGTAGTAATCCATATGAGCTTGAAGGGATTAAGACCATTCACGAGGTTATAGAGGATTTGTGACTATGTTATTTTATGACCTCGTAAATTTAACAACCTTGCTACCGTTATATACATTTGATATGGTATTTTTAGTGGAATATTTTTATAAAACAGCTTGACAAATATTATTTTATATAATTATTAATATTACTACTTTCAATTATACTCATAATGTGAGAAAGTTTATGAGATTTTCTTTATTGTAAAGATAGAAATTATTTTCTCACAAGAAAAGAAGGATATCTTTTTACCATTTTAAGAATTAAGTGTACGAATTTTTTTACTCTTTATATGACATTAGGAAAATTAGAAGTTAAGAAAATATGTGCATTTTTTACAGTGATGTTTTAATGAAATAATAGTGTATGTATTGATTTTATATGGTACCACATGACCATGAGAGTAAGATGTACAAAGTGTGTTTAAAGTGAGTAGTATTTTAAATAATTTAAGAAAATTCTTAATTATGCGGGTAATTGGTTAATTATTGGTTAGTGGGTGATTAATTAGGATCTTAGATAAAGCCTAAAAGGCCTTAACGTGGCAGCATGTGTGGACATTTAATTAAGCCTAAGGTAACTAACTATGTTGTGAGGCTAGGTGGCACCCTTAGAGGGAATCTAGGCTAAAGCCTTAAAATACTCAAATTCACAAAGATTTGGAGAAGGCAGCGTGAATTCTTCAACCAAAGCCATGAAAGACTTCACAAAAGGTATGTTGAAGGCAACGTGAGCCTTTCAAGCTAGTTACGTTGAAAGGCTTATGCTAGCAAAAGTCATGTGAGATTTTGATAAAATTCACAAAAAGCAGATATATTTATCATCATAGCAATGTAATTAGCTTCAACAAGAGATTCACACGAAACTTCTTAGCATAATAGCAACGGAATTTTGCGATTTTAAGGGAATACGGTGCAATCTTTCTCAAGAGAATCAGCTTAGGTATGTTAAGGGTAATCCTTCTTTCTTTTGTCATGATCCAAGAAACGATACATAAACTTAATAATATTCCATAAGTGGTTATACTCTTAGCAGTTAAGGATGTCTATGTTATTCATTCCCGTAAAGTGATATTCAAACATGTCTAAGTATGTTTCTAGTTCCCTATTGAGGTATATGATAAAGATGTTAATGTTTATAATATAGTGATACATGCATCTTCATTTACCACCGTGCTAAGGCCAGTTGGGCAGTCATGCATTTACTATCGGGCTACGGCCGGTTGGGCAGTTACCCCCGATTGGCAGTTATGTATCATTATTTACCACCGGTTGGGCAATCATACATACTGTGCTACGACCGGTCGGGCAGTTACCACTGATCAGCTGGGCAGTTATGCATCATAAGATATGGATAATAGTCTCAAAGAGAAGCATTGTATATATATGAGCATAATAAGTACGCATATACGGTGACACTTCAGAGATTCAGGTTGCTTCTTATATGTATTTAATTACGATTGACATACTGTTATGTGTCACTTCTGCCTTACATACTCAGTACATTATTCATAATAACGTCTTTTTATTGGGGACGCTGCATTCTTGCCTACAAGTATAGATAATCAGTTTGACGAGCCCTCAGAGTAGACGAGGTTAGCATTTCAGCGAAGAATTGGTAAGACTCCACCTCATTCGGAGTGCAGCCAAGTCTATGAGTCATCGTATCAGAGTTTTGCTACAGGCTTATGGGTAGGCCGGTACCCTGTCCCATTTGATGTCAAATAATCTTAGAGGCTTTGTAGACAGAAGTTCATTTTGTACAGTTTGTAAGAGGCCTTGATGGTCCATATATTTTCATGTTTTAAGAAAATGGCTCGGTGATACAGTGTTGCCCACTTATAGTTATACATTACGAGTTATGGCCATGTTGGCCCATGATAGTTATAAGAAAAAAAAGAGTTGTAGAGTTATTCGCTCGGGCTAGTGTGGCACCGGGTGCCGGCCACGCCGCCCCGGGTTTGGGGCGTGACAAGGGATATGCTCCACACTTGGGAAAATGTGGTGATATGGTTGAAGGAAAGCCGACTCATATGAAAAGTCATGATTGTCATATCTTCATGGAAACTTGAATCCTTCTTGCATTTTGTGGTTCGCCTAAAAATATCGGAAAATCCGTCACAAAGATAAGTTTGTTCTTCAAAGACTTATGTTCGACCACATTAAGGGAAGAAAACCTATTTCAAATGAATCGGAACATTCCTGTAATCGGTAACAAGCTGGAAAGGAAAACCGGTGAGATTATGGGTAAGGGTTCTTGTTCTTCTTAGGGGAAGGTGTTAGGAACCCCTTAAAAATCTGCCCGAGGTAGCTCCATAGGACTTAGAAGAGATTTGGGATCAATTATTTATACTATGTCTTAATTATCGTTCTAAAAATATGGTTTACCGTATATTAGGACATAATTCTTATAAAGGGTAGGAGTAATTTAAAAAGGGAATGAATTATAGAGGAAAATATCATTAGTGCATATATACTTGAAAAGCTTTTGAAAAGAGAAATAAGGTGTTTGTATTCGAGAAAGTATGCGAAAAAGGAAAATTAAATTATACACTTGCTCCAAAAGAATGAGTAGGCCTGCATGTATCTTGATCTTTTAAACTTTGAGAAAAGACATCTTTTTGAAAATCCTTTGGGTACGGCAGCGCTTCTATTTTGAGACAATTTGATTCTCTTTCTGAAGATAATCTTATGATTCAAATCTGATTTTCCTTTTTGAAAGTGGGGCTGTTGTTTTGCTAAGTGTTGGGGGGCTTCAAAATCTTTAAAGAAAAGTAGGTGAGCAAAAACATAGTATGATATAAACAAATTGTAATTAACGAATGGGAGATTAGTTACTAACTAATTCTTTTAGTCCTACGTTATTTAGAGCTTTCCTAAGTTTTATATGACATTAAGGTATAAAGTAAAGTATGTAATCCAATATATAAGTGTTGTATATATGTAACACAGAACAATGATAAAAGATGTAACAAAAATGTAACATGGCAGTGGACTAAACTAGCGAAGCAGTAAACAATAATAAATAGGTTAAAGGAGAGAATTGGGCCTTAAAGAGGCAGGCCCAACAGTAAAGGGACGGCAACAGCTGACTTCAAACTTCTCCAGAAAAAATGCAGCAAGGCTGGGTTTGGGCCTGAGTTCCTCAAGAACTCAGCAGGCCCAAACAAATGTATATGTCCAAAAGAAAGAGAAAGTCATTAGATACATATTTTATATGTTCAGCCATGCATCACACATATAAGTAAATGTCGAAGCAGAAATATAACAAACTATCAATACTCAAATACTATGAGAACTTTATACTAATGTGGTGGTTATACATGGCAAATAATTTATATTGAAAATCTTTCGTTGTCATTAAACACTAAACCCCTAAAGAACAACAAGTGTCAATGAAATAAGGGTTAAGCAGAGAATTCTACTCAAGGTCGATGTCCCCTTTGAATCCCCGACACTTTGAAGTTCCCAAGGGTCTCAAGGCCTAGGGCAATGCTTGTGCCGGGGAGAGCAGCCCAACCTAGATTTAAACTCCACTACCAAATGCCCCTAACCACTAACGGCTCATTTTTTCCTATGGGTTTAGGTGTCAATGAGGTCCTTTCAATGTAAACTAAATACTATAATATTCCCTACCACAGATTTATATTTTCTCCCTTAACAGGATAACATAAGGATACAAAACAACTTCATTATATAAATACATTATAGCATTACCGTTAAAGATCTATACACTTAGGATCACATTCAAAGAATAGGTAAAGAACACACAACTGTAATACGCAACAACCCAGAAATGCATACTTTAGCCTTGGCAGACTTATTATGGGTTGATTAGCTTCGTCCTTGCCACTAGCATATGCATAGATTAATAACACTACTTATAACTTTTTAAAGGCATTTTCATAATAGTATTAACTTAAGTAAACTAATATGTCCAGGTAGTGTCAATAAAGAACTTTTCATATGATTAGAAGACCAGATTCAGTTCAAATTAGCAGGAAGGAGAGGACTGCGTACAATTTCAAAACAAAGCATGGAATCATGAAGCCAAAGAGGGGAACACACAACATTTAAAAATCAACTACACTTTAGTGATCTTATAAAGGCAGGTAAAGCTTCACAAAATCAGTAATGACATGAGGAATTAAAGACAAGGAAAGTATTGTGCCCGAACATGTTTAAACTTCAGCTATACAGACTGATATTTACATCTAAACATAAGGTAGTTATACTCAAGCTTGAAATTAATCATGAGCTTTATTTAATGAAAGACACCTTGATGGTGGCAAAATATACATGCAGAAGAGTTATTGGGGTTCACAAGAGTTTACATTAATAAGAATGTTTCATATAGATGCAAGCAACAGTAAGATGTGAGCATAAAACTATCATAATAATAACTCAGAAAGCAATTCTTAGAGTTAACAGAAATTTATACAGAGAATGAGAGCACTTAAAGTCTTAAACACTTATATTTCTCATGCTTCAGTTAAATGGTGAAGGATATGAACTTATGAACTTACAGGTTTATCCTAGTTAGGTTTAATAATTTCGACTACAGAGCAATAGAACGCAGGAAAGCAGTGTGTAGGGATAGAGATCATAACAGAAATGGAAAATATGAAGTCTAAGTAAACATGAGAAGTCATTAAGGCACATTACAGCTAAATCAACACTGATCAAGGATACTTAGGAGCATAACTGTAACAATCCGGTTGGTCTTTTTGAGAGTTGTAGCCCCGTTCCCCTATTTATTACTCATTTTGTACTTTATAGCTGTATTATGACTTACCGGGTGATTCGGTTCGGGTTCAGAAGGATTTCGAAATGAATTTAGACACTTAGGCTCAAAATGGAAAGCTTAAATTGAAAAGGTTGATCGGATGTTAACTTATGTATAAACAACTCCAGAATGGAGTTTTGATAGTTCTGTTAGCTCTATAGGGTGATTTTGGACTTAAGAGCGTGTCCGGAGTGTGATTTGGAGGTCCGTAGTTGAATTAGGCTTGAAATGAAGAAAGTTAGAAATTTGGAAAGTTTGACCGGGTGTGGATTTTTTGATATCGGGGTCAGATTTGGATTCCTGAAGTTGGAGTAGATCTGTGGTGTCATTTGTGACTTGTGTGCAAAATTTGAGGTCATTGGAACATAATTTGATAGGTTTCGACGTTGTTTGAAGAAGTTGGAATTATCTTAGTTCATTGATGTTGTTTGAGGTGATTTGAGGGCTCGACTAAGTTCGTATTGAGTTATAGGACTTGTTGGTATGTTTGGCTGAGATCCTGGAGGTCTCGGGTGGATTTCGGGTGGTTAACGGATCAAGTTTTGAACTTAAAGAAATGCGGAAGATTTGTAGTTGCTGGTGTAATCGCACCTGCGGAGTGGGCACCGCAGATGCGAGCTCGTAGAAGAGAGAAGAGGACCGCAGAAGCGGCTAGGAAGGAAATAGGCAGAGGTCGCAGGTGCGAGGGTCTTTCCGCATCTACGAGCCACAGGTGTGGCATATTTGGCGCAGAAGCGGAAATGGAGAGGGGAATTGGTTCCGCAGAAGCGGAGTTGTTGCATGCAAAAGCGAGTCTGTAGGAGCGTAGAGAGGGACCGCAGGAGTGGAAGGAACCGCAGATGCGATTGGTAGATCGCTTCTGCGACGCTGCAAAAGCGGCTTAGTTGTCGCACGTGCAGAAAGCCTAGGCAGAACATATAAAAATGAGGGTTCCGAGATTTTCACCATTTCTAACATTTTGAGCTCAGGTTTTGGTGATTCTTGAGAGGATTTTCGAGGGGATTCTTGTGGTAAGCTCCTTGTACTCGTTTTTGATCAATAATTTTGTTTCCCCATTGATTTTCCCACCTAGATTGTGTGGTTTTGAGGTGAAATTTGGGGGTTTGAGGCTAGGGATTTGGAGAATTGATTTGGGGGATTTGGGTGACGATTTGGTGTCGAATTTTGATGAATTTAGTATGGTTAGACTCCTGGTTGAAGGACTTTCGAGTTTTGTGACTTTTGTCGGATTTCGAGACGTGGGTCTGGGAGCCGGCTTTGAGCCGATTTCGGATTTTTGATTTATAACTTCGTATTTTCTTGTGGAATTAATTCATTTAGCCCTTATTGATTGTATTGTACTGTTTGTGGCTAGATTTGGTACATATGGAGGCCGATTGTCGCGCCCCTTTTTCTTGCAAAATCGGGTTTCGACACGTGACAACTCTTTTAAGGAAGGTGTTAAAAGAGAAAAGTCGCCACCTAACGGGTTTGAGGTGCGTTAAGGCGCCTATTTGCAAGTAACTCTATTTGACTAGTTTGCGCCACCAAAGATCGGGTAAGGGCTCGAAATTACCTCGAAGAGAAGGTGTTAGGCACTCTTCGAGGTCCACAACTGTGGGTCCCAGCCGAACTCGAATTATATGAATTAGTCTACGTGATCAAAGTCAAAGAAAACAAGGAGTTTGGGAAGTTCATTATTAAACATAAATAATTGATTTAAAGACAAGATGGGGGGGAGGGGGTCCTAAGTTTTTTAGCCTAAAGGATCACCCCGTGCAACATAAATAATACTTCATAACTTCCTTAAGATGGGGTGTTACTCGTATTATTCAGCGGGCACAGACTATTATCTCCAGCTACCCGATTACTATCTTTAAGTTGTTATCTAAAGCGTACTAGTTTAATTATAACTCGTACCCTGTGCGTGCACTACCCGTCCCATACCTACGGTCCAAGAGGCGTTTGGACCTCTATTTTGGGCGGTTCTAGACCTAACTTAGGTTGCTCAAAATGAGAAAACTAGGAGACATATAAAACAAGTTGGACTTCACATAAAAGCAGTTAAGGGCTCAAGTTAGCCTCCACACTTAGACAACAAATGCACGCAAACAAATTAGGCATTTGACAGTTTCAAAATTGAAACGAGTTAAAGCCATTTACCCTATGACATGATTTATATGTGACTTTGGAGTTCAAACATGCAAGCAGATTCAAATGCAAGGTGTTATTCTGAATAACCATATATTTCAGGGAGTCTAGTATTGCGTACTAATTACTAAAATTACAGGTTATAAGTGTTTAAACCCATAGACATGATATCTAGGTGCAGTTGTTGGCAGTGATAACCCTGAAAGATATTCAGAATTACTTAGTTTGATCCTATAGACATGCTTTCTAACAGTGGCAACGAAACAGTGTTTGAAATTTCAATATTAACACTTAAAAGTGAGTGGGATTATCTTATAGGCAGGATTTCTAAAATGCAGATTTGTAAAACATGAACTAATATAATCCTATGATCATGGTATCTAGTGAATATGCTACAATTGAAAGATTATTTTATTTCCTATGGCATGATATCTAGCAATCATGTAGAAGCAGAATATGTGGAATGAATTGAACATTGAAGTCCTATAGGCAGGTTGGCTAACACACATAGGAACAAAATATGTTCGAGCAAATTAAACACCTATGGCAGGATTTCTACCCGTTTCATGCAAACATTAGAATAGACCCACTTTCCCAATTTTACTAACACCCCAATTGTTATTACATCATTATTACAAGCCCAATGAATGAAATAAGTTACAAAGTTAACTATAGTGGGCCTAAGACAGGCCCAAAGTATACCCGGCCAGGTCAGGCCTTCGATTTCAAGTCCACATAGTTTCACAATAGCACAAAAGTCATGGCCAGAATCCAGTAGCCATCAAAGATTCAAAAAAACAGCCATGTACACAAGCCCATTGGCTTATTCATTAAGTAGAAAGGGGAAAAGTTGAGCAATGAGTAAAAATGGCAAAGAACCTTGGATCCTAGTGCGTCAGAGTTCCCAAGGGCTTGAAGAACCTAGCGCAGTGCTCACACTAGGGAGGTTAATAGAGGAGGTTCAGGGATAGTACAGGTTTCAGTATCAGGGGGAATGATCAAAGACCCAAATCCTAGTGTGTCAGAGTTCACAAGGGCCTCAAATGGACCCCGAGCAGTGCTCACACTAGGGAGGTCAGTAGCAAGAGCCTTGATAGCCTTGGCTTTCAGCCGGCTAAGAATGAGAACTCAAAAGAGCCCAGGTAATAAATGAAAGAGAATAAACTGAGGTTGAGGGACATCACTGAAGGATACAAACATAATGTAACGACCCGACCGGTGATTTTGAGCTTTTGCACTTTGCTCGCCAGTTCTCGGGCATGACTTGCCCCGTGTAGTGTATTATGACTTATGTAAATCGTTGGCTTTGGTTTTCAGGATGATCAGAATGAATTTGGAAGAACAGTTCTCAGTTTGAAGCTTGAAATTTGAAAGGTTTGACCAAGATTTGACTTGTTAATATATGATCTCGGATTGGAATTTTTATGATTTGGTTAGCTCCGTTAGGTGATTTGGGACTTAGGAGCTTGATCGGAATGTGTTTTGGAGGTCCGGTGTAGAATTAGGCTTGAATTGGCGAAAGTTAGTTTTTGGCGTTTTCCGGTTGATAGGTGAGATTTTGATATAGGGGTCGGAATGGAATTCCGGAAGTTGCAGTAGCTTCGTCATATCATTTGGGATGTGTGTGCAAAATTTTAGGTCATTCGGACGTGGTTTGGTTGGGTTTTTGATCAAAAGCGGAATTTGGAAGATTTTAGAAACTTAGGCTTGAATCCGATGTGTTTTGGTTGATTTGATGTTGTTTGAAGCGTTTTGAAGATTGGTACAAGTTTGAATAAGGTTTTAAGATATGTTGATGCCTTTAGTTGAGGCCCCGGGGGCCTCGGGTGAGTTTCGGGTGGTCAACAGGACCATTTCATGCCTTAGAGATGTTGCAGAATTTCAGGTTCAACTGTTGCAGAGAATTTCTCTTCGCGATCGCATAGGGGCTCTCGCGATCGCGTAGAAGGTTTTGAGGGGGAAGTCCAGTTGTTCTTCGCGTTCGCAGAAGTTGGGTCGCAATCGCATAGAGGTGAGGAAGTTGTTGATCGTGAACGCGTAGTGAAGGTCGCGTTCGCGTAGAGTTAAGTGGACCAGGGGTCTTGGATGGAAGTTGTTCATCGCGAACGCGGTGGCCAGTCCGCGATCGCGTAGGTCAGATGCTTGAGCATCGCGTTCGCATGGTATTTCACGCGTTCGCATAGAGTAAATTTTAGGAGCTGAGGAATTGTGCTTCGCGATCGCGAAGGTTGTCCCGCGATCGCGATGAAGGAAATTTAATAGCTGGGCAGAATATTTTAAAAAGGCTATTCCGCGACTTGGAACCCTTTTACACCATTTTTGAACGGGAAAAGAGCCTTGAGGCGAATTGTTCTTCATTGAGGTAAGGATTTTGGACCCTAAAACTCGATTATTTGTGATTAAGGGACAAAATATCAGTGTTTAATTCATGAAAATCAGTAGAAAAAGGTGGAGTTAGGGCTTGAGATTATGAGACCTTCCAGGGATGATTTGAGGGGTCAAACGAACTCCGATTTTCGAGTTCTTTATATGTACGGACTCGTGAGATGATGAAGAACATTTTGGTATAAAGTTGTCCAGTTCCGGGACGCGGACCCGGGGGACGGGGTTTGACTGATTTCGGGTTTTGTGCTTAAAATCGATATTTTTCAATTGGAATTCATTCGTTTAGCATAATTTGATGATAAAAATCTGAACTTGGTAGATTTGGAGCACTCGGAAGTTGATTCGAGAGGCAAGCGTGTTGCAGAGTAGCTTTTCGGGCTAGTTCGAGGTGAGTAATAACTTTAAATGTTGTCCTGAGGGTATGAAACCCCGGAATTTCATAGCGTTCGGCTATGTTGAGGTGAGACACACGCTAGATGATGAGCGTGGGGTCGTACACCGTTGGGGGATTGTGACTTAGTCCATCCCGAATGACTACTTTACTGCGTATTTGATAGTTAATTGTTTAATATTATTATATTTTGGGCAAAATGCCATATGTGGACTTCGTGCCAGCTGTTTGAACCCTTAGGGGATTTTAAATGATATTTTCCTCACTGTTTGATTTCATACTGGTGCACAGTCATGCTATATTTTCACTATTTTCAAAACTATGTTACTCTGTTTTAAACACATTAAATGATATTTTTATAGATATTTTGAGCTGAGCTTCATATTTTACTGTGGCCCGAGGGGCTTATGAGATTCTGACTGAGTAAGGCCGAGGGCCTGTATTGTGAGGATACATTTGGGTCGGGCTGCACACCGCAGCAGTGATACATTGATTATGATAATGAGGCCGAGGGCCTGAGATTGTACGCCACGAGGTGGCTTGAGATTTATATGAGGCCGAGAGCCTGTTTATGATGCCACGAGATGGCTTGATTATGCGCTTGGGCCGTAAGGTGCCCCTCCCGGAGTTTGTACACCCCCAGTGAGCGTGGGTACCCATTGTGGTATGAGATATAGCCCGAGGGGCTAGTGTTGTTCTGTGATATAGCCCGAGGGGCTGATTCTGTTGGTACTGTGCCCGAGGGGCAGTTATTATGTGTTTACTTATTAGTTGTTTTCCTATATATTGTTTAACTGTTTAAGAGAGGTTTATGAGATTTCACTGCTTAATTATATTCACTGATTTGTTATGCCCTTGTAGCTTAATGTTGTGCTTTACGTGGCTTTATATTACTCAGTCTTTATTTATTTTTATTACTCACTGAGTTGGAAGTACTCACTTTACTCCCTGCACCTTGTGTGCAGATTCAGGTAATTTTGAACCCGGTAGCGGGTATTGGTTGCTCAGAGGCAGAGTCATCGGAGTTTAGCAAGGTAGCTGCCGTTCGCAGCACTGCTTTTCTCCCTCTCGATTTCATTAGACTGTATCTAGTACATTTTAGACTGTTGTTGTATTCGGACCTTAGTAGATGCTCATGACTAGTGACACCCCGATGTCGGGTTGTGTTGGATTTGTTTTTCTGCAAATTATACTGTTAACTGCTTATTTTTGAGATTTTATCATGTTTACGACTTAATACTTATTATGTTACTGCTTAAGATTGGAATGGGAATGTGTCGGCTGGCCTTGTCTTCACGAGAGGCGCCATCAAGACCGGGTCCGGGTTTAGGGTCGTGACACATAATCAAGTTGAGCATATAGAGCAGATAATAGAACATGCTTAGGTTTCAAGAACAGACTTAACAAAGTTTCAGAGGAACAAGTTCAACACCTAATGCATAGGTAGTCACACATTAACTGAACAGGTTTGCAGGATTGGTGTACACAGACTCATAGTAAGAAAAGGTTCAGATTATGCTAAGTATATATCCTAGTGAGAATCATATTAATAGGCAACGGAATTTAGACAGGATGAGAATAGGTCATTGCAAGAGTTATGTAAGTAAAGCATGATTGATAACAAAATTAAACACCAAGGAGAGGCTAAAGTGTGTTGGTAAGTTGTAACACATAGGTTAGATAAGCCTGAAAAGAATCTAATTAACTCAAATTAGATTTAGGCATGTTTCAGATTACCAACACAATGAAGTCAAAGGTTAAAGAGACCTAAAATTGAAGTAAAGCAATCAGAATTGCACACAAGAACAACCCAGAAAACACATTAAGCTACGATCTTCAGAAATGAAAACATATACAAATGACAAGTAAATAGGAATGAAGTGAAAAAAGTCCAGCAACTCACCAATTAAACGAAAAATAAGAAAGAACAAAGTCCATAGTATTCTGAATATCAACACAGAGCAAGAACCCAGAATTTTTGGCATTGGCTTCCAGCTGGCCAAGAACTAGAATATAGAACAAGAGTATTTAGAGAACAAAGAGCAATAACTTCAGTTTTTAGTAAACCTTAACGATTCCAGTATGTCTAAAGGGAATGGGGAGGGGTTTATGTAGTAGTAGAAATTAAACAAGTAAACAAGGAAACACTGTAAAATCAAATCTAAATGAGGAAGAAATATCATGAAAAATCAATAAAAATCAGATTTAGGAAAAAATAGGTAAACCCTATGTTATGCCCCGCAGTATTACGTCGATGTTACGCTCCGCGGTATTATATTACGATGATGTTATGCTCCGTAGTATTCTATTACGATGATGTTATACCCTGTAGTATTATACGTTGAATTGTCATAAGATAATTGACATCAGTTCAAGGACAAGAATATTTGGAGATTATAAGTATTATGCTATTTCAAACAAGTGATAAGTTAATTCGTGAAGGTAAGAGGGTAAGCGAATCGAAGAAAATGAGTTCCGTGTAAGTTTGAAAATTTGGGGATAAAATACGCTCCACGCTACAATACTCCATATTTATGGACTAGTGTCATACAAGGTGACCATGGTAATAAGGTGTATAAGGTGTGTTAAAAGCGAGTAGTATTTTAGGTAATTTGAGATAATTTTTAATTATGTAGGTAAATGGTTAATTATTGATTTAAGTGGATAAGTGTAAGAGTTATTTTGTCCACGTGGGACCAAGACAATTAATGTAAAGTATGACTAATGTGTATGAAGGAGGTGGTGTCACATTTTAGGAATAATCATGCTTGCAAAGCATTAAAGTGTATTTAGGTGGCAAGACTTAAGGATATATGCGCCAACTTATCTCATTTTTGAAGGCAAAAGATTGAACGGTATTTGTGGACTCCTTTTCTTATAGTAACCAAAGTCCCATTCATAATCAGTAATGTTGTTCATGAGTTTTAAAGGTGGATGCAAAAATTTGCTAAGTTATGGATGAAGCTACAACAAATTCATACGAGACTTCTTAAGGTAATAGCAACAGGAATTTCGATTCTAAGAGAGCACGGTACAATCTTTCTCAAGGATATCATACGTATTTTTTCCTACTTCGATCCGCCGTTACATATTTTGTCGCGTTTGACGTGTGCTGGAGGGATTATAAGGAGAATCGGCTCAGGTATGTTAAGGCTATCCCTTCTTTCTCTTTGGCATGATCCATACGATGCAAACGAAACGAGCAAATGCACAACTTCCATAAATGACTCTATTCATAGAAATGCTAGAGATGCTTATGTTCTTGATCCCCATGTGTCCTATTATCCTATCATCTGTTCATGGGTCTCAGAAAATACGTAAGTTGATGAAGTTTATTTCATGATATTAATCAAAGCATAATGGTCTTATGACATTCCGCAGGATTTTATTGACGTACTTCTCATGCATTGCATTCATTTATATTGACCCATGACCAGACGTCGTTATATACGCACCATTAGCTGATCAGCTGGTATACGTTAATGAATGCCTACAGTGGCCGAGATGATATGATGGGATGCCCTCAGAGGCTTGATGATGTTATGAACCCTTATACCCATGCATGGTATGACATTTATATGCATATGCATGACATTATAATATTAAATGATTCACAGAGTTATTCAGATATACATGTTGAGTCTTTTACTCCGTGTTTCTCTCATTTTTATTGTTTACTGATTTTTATTCCTTACATACTCGGTACATTATTTGTACTAACGTCCTTTTGCCTGGGGACGCTGCGTTTCATGCCCGCAGGTCCCCATAGACAGGTTGAGAGTCCTCCAAGTAGGCTATCAGCTCAGCGAAAGATGTTGGCGCGTTCCATTTGCTCCGGAGTTGCTTATTTGTTTAGTACGATTAAGACATGTATTTATTGGTATGTCGGAGCCCTGTCCCGGCCTTATGATGTTTATGTACTCTTAGAGGCTTGTAGAGATATGTCATGTATATGAAAGATTGTATGGCCTTGTCGGCCTATGTTTAGTGTACGAGTGATTATTTTGGCCTTATAGGCCGTACATCATATGCATAAGTCAGTATATCTAGTTGGGTGGTTTTATGTCGAGTGTTCTCTCATGTTTTATTCTTGTTACCTCATATGTCCCTTCTAGCCCAATTACCCATGTTGATGTAATGAGAAAGATACGTTACGTTGGTACTCGGTTGATAAGGGCACCGGGTGCCCGTCGCGGCCCATCAGTTTGGACCGTGACACCCTAGTTTTAAGGAAAACAAATATCAACGGAATATACATAAAAACAGTAGCATAGGATGAATATAGACACAAATAATACTCGAAATCATAAAATCAAACTAATTAAGAAAATCTGAAAATCCTAATTTTAGGATAAGATAAATATTGACAGAAATAAAATAAAAAAAACAGGTCATAGTAGAATATAGGGTGAATATGGACATAATAATACCTAAAATCAAAGAATCGAACATATTTTGGTTCGATTAAAAGAGATCTGAAAACCCTAATTTAGGGTAAGCAAGAATCAACAGAAGATATAAATATTTGTACTTACAATAGAGCACATGACGAATATAGACAGAATAATCAGAAAACTCAAGGATCTGAACCGATTTTGGTTCGATTCTTATGAGATCTGCTTGCCATGTTTAGGCAATCAGTATAGAAAAGGATCCAGTACCAAAGAAAGGCCATATATGGCATAGGGTAGCCACAGAATCCCATATCGTGTGGGATTAGGAGAGATTTTAGGGGAGACGGTGGCTAGGGTTCTTAGAAGGGAGAAGGGAGGTGGGATATGAGGGCGGCGGACAGTGGGAAGTGATTAGTTTAGGTAGTAATTAAAAGGGAAGGTGTAATGTGGGCCGTTGATCTCAGAGATCAACGGCCACGATTTAAAAGGGGTCTTGGGTCGGGTGGTTAAACGGGTTGCGACCGGGTTGTTGGGTTGGGTTAATTGATTTGGGTTGGGGGTTATTTGGGTTAGGATGTTAGATTTGGGCCAGCAATTGGTCCGAAAATGGGTGAGTTTTTAGGCTAGTTTTTTTTAAATACCCAATATTTAATAAAAAATAATATAAAAATAATTAATAAATAACAAAAATATCATTTGTACACTAAAATGATTGCTTAACATTATAAAAATATAAAAAGTCATTTTCTGCATAAAATAATATAATTATACATTAATATGGGCTATTATTGCAAAAAATGTGCAATTAGCCCTAAAAGGCAAATGTAATTATAAAAATGCACTGAAAAATATTTAAAACATCATGTTGGTATAAATTATAAGCTTAGATGATTAAATCATCATAAAAATAATTTGAAGGATAATTACTGGATATTTAAATAAAATACAGAAATGAATTGATTCAAAGTCTTTAGAAATTATATATATATATATACACACACACTATATTAAAAGCACGAAGGCCCTTAGCGAAATGTCGTTCGTCTTTTTTGCCCTTTGTAAGTGCATTTAAGCTGGATAAAATTGTAAATATCAATAAAATATTTTTGGAAAGAAGAAATGAAACTACCGTATGACCAAAAAAAGGAGAAAGAAGAAGTGAATAAGTGAAAAACAACTTCTTCAATTAATATCCATCACAAAATGTGATTTTCTTAGGTTAAAAAAGGAAAATAGAACTTAAAGGAGAATAAGTAGGAAGCATTTAATATCCCTATTAAAAGAAAAGTCAAATTTTCGGTGGGGTTCAAAAGGGTGAAAATCAGTTTTCCTCCCGAACTTTACCTTAAAAATCAACCTCCCTCCCTAACTTTCAACATTAGGCATCTTCCCCCCCTCCTACATCAATATCCGGCCATTGACCGGCATCTTTAAAATATTTGACCACTCTCTCCATAGGGGCAAATCGTAATTTCACTTTATTTATTTATTTAATAGGGTGCTCTAATTAATTATATACCTTTTTATTTAGTACTTTTTCTTGCTAATTTCCTCCTAAAGAACCAAACGTTTTCGTCTCAACTTGCGAGCTTCCAAAGCACGGTAAGTTCAGCTTTTTGACTCACCATTAATATGCTTTATTTAATTGTTCTCCCATGTTTCTTTATCTTGTTTCCTCATATTATCATGATTTTATGTTTTTTCTTTAAAATCAAGAAAAGCTTTAATTTTCCAAATAGGATTAAGTCCATGAACCCTAAAGTAGTGACAGTGTCAGATATTTGTGGATGCTTTAGATTATTATGTTACATTGTTGTATATAACTAAGTTGTCTTTTTTATGCTAGACATTGTTGTTCAATTTTCTTAAAGTTTAAACTCAGTTAATCAATTGTTATTATTTCAGGAATGTTTTTCACCTTAACAATACATTGTATTGGTATTTACTATCAAGTCTTTAATGTGGATGACAATCATTATGGATTACTAGATTTGTTGGAAGATGCTCACAATGCTGTAATAGGAGGTCCGTCTACTTGGTTGGGCAAAACACTTTCATAGAAGCTATTCATCTGATTAGTGGTGTTACAATAAAAGTAGTTGATGATAATGATTTAACGACAATGTTTAATATGTACAAGGATTTGGGTAAGAGAGAGGTTAATGTAAATGTAAACATAATAGATGAAAAACTTGATGATGTTGAGAGTGAAAATTTCCCGTGGACTGATGACGACGAGGAGGAAAATATTGTTGAGAATACACAAGTTCACTTAGATCAGGAAGAAAATACTGATGATGGTTTATCTGATGATAATAGGTTATTTGATGGTGTTAGTGATGATGATAAAGCAATTGATCACCCAATGGCAAAAGTAAGTGACAAAATGCAGGGTGAGATTTTCAAATATACATATGACGAGAAATTGAAGAAAGAAATTGTCGTGCTTAAAGAGGGGCAAATATTTAACGATGTGCATCATTTTAGAAAAGTTATAAAAGAATTTGTCCGTCAAGAAGGTTTTCCTATTGAAAAAAAAGAATGAGAAGAGAAGGTTTATTGCTTATTGTAAAGGTAATGGATGTGGATGGAATATTTTTGAATCCCCTTATGGCGATGGAATAACTTACAAGATTAAAAGATTAGGTGGTCCACACACATGCCTTCAAGATATGAAAGGTTATGAAGCAACTTCAAGATGCATCGCTAAACAATTTGAGTCAGATTTCAGAGCCGACTATGATTTATCTACGGATAAGCTTTATGTTTCTTTGAAGAATATGGCATTGATGTTAGTCGTCAAAAGCTAATAAGGGCCATAAAGATAGGAAAAGAAATAGTTGCGGGAGATCATGAAAAGAGTTATGCCAAAACACCACAATACATAGCAATTATTAAAGAGACTAATCAAGGTGTTATAAAGTTAAAGTGCATTGGTTTAGATCTATTGAATCCCAGATGCAATCCAATACTTGAAATTTTTTACATTAGCTTTGAGGTACAGAGTTATGGTTTTGTTAACGGTTGTAGACACTTTATTGGTATTGATGCTTGTTTTTTGAAGGGTCCATTTAAGGGACAATTACTTGTTGCTGTTTCACTTGATGCAAATTCAGGTATTTTTCCTCTAGCAGTCATGATCGCTAATAAAGAGAATGGGCTGACATGGGAGTATTACAAGCAATCAAGAAAATACTCCTAGAATAGAACCCTCTATTTATAGGGAGATGGTGACTTAGCCACCAAGTAATAAACCCTAGAATCTCTCTAAATATAGACATTCACCATAAATAAAATTCTATTTATAACACTCCCCCTTGAATGTCTATCAACAGATAATGTGCCTCGTTAAAACCTTAACTAAAATAAAACCCAGTGGAAAAAAAATTCTAGAAAAGGAAAAAGAGTACACATATCTAATAATACGCCTTTTGGTTGCCTCGTTAAAAACCTTACAAGGAAAACCCGGTAGGACAAAACCTTGTAAGGGAAAAAGAGTACAACGCGTATTACTCCCCCTGATGAGAGCATCAATTCACATCCTTAAGCTTTCGCATTCCAATCTTGTGCACCATCTTCAAAAGATCTTTGGTAGAGATTTGATGAACAAATCAGGCATATTAACTTGAATGAATATATAGCACCTTGAAATCATCATTCTTGATAGAGATGAATTGTCTTCATATGTTCTTGTTGGAATCGTCAGTTCAATATCTTCACATAGAGGTGAAAACTCTTGCTATCATATTATCATGCATATAGTTATAGCAAGATACATTTGTGCACAAATTGCACTGAGGATGTAGTACTTCATGACCATGAATTCTATATGCTTTAAGCAATTTAAATCCTTCAGGGATTGTTAAGTCATATAAGCCATATAATAGACTTTAGATGCATATCAAGTTTTCATGTCATGCTAGACATATAAGATATCGAAAACTGATTGCACATACCATTGACTTTATACTTTCAAGTGTTTGAACTACATGTTCAAAACTACATGTCTTTCGTATGAAACCAATTCTATTTGAATTGTGTCTCTTCTATTTGGCCAATATTTTTGTGTCTGTATTCGACAGACTTAAAATTCTCATCTATACTTGGCGCTTTCATAGATGTCACTGACGAATATTTTATATCAGTTCCAACCTCCTTTTTTCCATAAAGACATAACATAGAGATCTCTTCATTTATATTTTTAGGTACCTGAATCTCTCCTGAGATTTTATGAAGTGTTATGTCATGTGATCTTCTAGATCACTTGTATCACGACCCAATTCTCAAATCCGGTCGTGATGGCGCCTCTCGTGAAGACAAGGCCAGCCAACAGAACATCAATACCTCTTTAATACTTACTTAGCATGAATAAGTCTAAAACATTAATAAAACTATCATATGTGCGGAAGAAAAGTGATAAAAATAGGGAACCGTCCCGACACAGCCCGACCGGGGTGTCACAAGCCACGAGCATCTAGAAGGATTTTTAATACATCTACAAGGCCTGTAATACATGGATTAAAATTTAGACTCGAAAAGAAGAAATCCGGTGCCGCGAACGCTGGCGGTCACCTTGCTCAGCTACGATAGCAAAATCCTCAACCTGCTCAAACCCGCTACCGGGTAAACAAATACCTGTATCTGCACGCGAGGTGCAGGGAGTAAAGTGAGTACTCCAACTCAGTGAGTAATAAAGGTAAATAATAACTGAGCAGCAAGAAACCACGTAAAGCAAGCCATCATGCTATATAGAACAGTGTAACCCTTTGAGAAAAACACTAAAACCGTGAAAATCTTTAGAAATATCTGGAATCAGTTTAAAACCTCTTTTGAAAATATCTCTTTCCAACATTTAAGCAAATGAATGCGAAACAGATAGTGCAAGTCAGCACAAAAGTCAGCCCCTCGGGCACAACACTCCATTAACAAATAACACCAGGGTATCAGGTAAGCAGTGCAAGAAGTAGCATAGAAGCCAATGAAATGCGAGTGCTGGAATGTCATGACAAATAATATAAATAGGAACAAATGCATGAGTGCAATGCAATGCATATGACGGTACACACCGGTACCCACTGCGGCGTGCAGCCCGAGCCATCCATATATTTGACGTCGACGGCGCTCACTGGGGGTGTGTACAGACTCCGGAGGGGCTCCTACAGCCCAAGCGCAAATAATCAAGCCATCTCGTGGCACCAACCAGGCCCTCGACCTCAATATCAATACAATACCGCTGCGGCGCGCAGCCCGAGCCATCCATATTTCCAGAAATCACTATAACACTGCTGCGGCGCGCAGCCCGATCCATGCTCAGTCCAGAAATGCACATAAGCCACTTGGGCAATATTAAAATAATAGTTCTCAGCTCAAAACGTCAATAAAATATTGTTTAAGTTTTCAAATCTTAGAAAAATGGCTGAGTTTGCAAAACAGTATTAAAACCCTGGACCGAGATCAAGTAATATGCAAAGTAATGCGAAAACAGTGATATCAATCCCTGAAGGATTCACATAGTTGGCACGAAGCCCAAACATGGCAATCAGCCCACATTATGATGATAACAAGTAGTTTCAGTCAAATAAGTAGTAATTTCATCAATCAGGACGGACCAAGTCACAATCCCCAACGGTGCTCTACCCCACGCTCGCTATCCGGAGCACAAGTCACCTCAATACAGCACTATGATGTGCAAATCCGGGGTTTCAAACCCTCAGACTATCATTTACAATCATTACTCACCTCGAACCGGTGAAATCTCTAGCTCGCGACGCCTTTGCCCCTAAAATCGGCCTCCACGCGCGTCGAATCTATCCAACATCAGAACGAATACATCACAATATGCCAAGGGAACAATACCCAATCGAAAATAATCAAAATATAGCAAAAATCTCGAAACTAGCAAAACCCGAGCCCCGGGCCCACTTCTCAAAAAATTATAAAATTAACATCAATGGATTCCTTACCTCGCCACGAGTCCATACATATCAAATTTACCAAAATCCGAGCTCCAATGCTCCCTCAAACTCCAAATTTCCATTTCAAAAGTCAAGCCCTAGTTCTTCCATTTTTAATCAAATTTCCATGAATTTAGGTGTTGATTCTTAAAAAAAATGATGATTCTAGGTCACGAGACTCACCTCCAATCAATTCCCGTCGAAACCCTCCTTAATCCTCATCAAAAAGCTCCCAAGGTTGCTCAAATTTGGTGAAAATAAGACCTAGCTCACGGAGGAAATAATATAAATCTGCCCAGCTCTTTTCGCTTTTGCGGTCCCTTTCCCGCTTATGCGGGACCGCTTCCGCGACTTTTCTTCCGCTTCTGCGGAAATTCCAAACTCGAGCTCAACCGCTTCTGCGGTTACACAAACGCATAAGCGATACCGCTTCTGCAGTTAGACAATCGCTTCTGCGGAACCGGCGCCCAGGCCTCCTCACCGCTTCTGCGGTCAATCCTTCGCACAAGCGTGTCCGCTTCTGCGGTCCAAGATTCGCAGAAGCGAAAATACCAGTTGCAGCAGGCTCAGCAACATGAAAAATTCCAAAACTCTCTGTTTAACCATCTGAACTCACCCCGAGGCCCCCGGGACCTCAACCAAAAACACCAACATATCTTAAAACATCACCCAAACTTGTTCCAATCATCAAAACACCACGATTAACACTAAAACCATCAAATTACATCAAATCCAAGCCTAAGTTCTCCCAAAATTCTTCCGAAACTCGCATTCGATCAAAAACCCAACCAAACCACCTCCGAATCATCTGAAATTTTGCACACACATCCCAAATCACCTAACGAAGCTACTGCAACTCTCAGAATTCCATTCCGACCCTCGGATCAAAATCTCACCTATCAACCGGAATTCGCCAAAACACTAACTTTGCCAATTCAAGCCTAATTCTACACCGGACCTCCAAAATCAATTCCGGTCACACTCCTAAGTCTCAAATCATCCCCCGAAGCTAACCGAATCACCGGAAATCATATCCGAGTCCTCTAACTCAATAGTCAACATCCGATTGATTTTTCCAAAACAAACCTTCCTTGAAGATACTAAGTGTCTCATTTCCATCCAGAATCAATCCAAATCAACTCATTCGCACAAGACTCGTATAATAACACATAAGGAAACCGAAAATGGGGAAAACGGGGCGGTAACTCACGTGACGACGGGTCGGATCGTCACATCTTGCCTCTTTTGTTATGATCATTTAGATCATTTGCTCATCTTTTTTATCAAGAAGTTTATTTGAAACTGATTTGTCTATATGCTTTAACCGTACCATAGACTTTGTCCTTCTAGGACTTAACAGGAGCATTTGCAATGAGAATATAGTTACTTTCTTTGGGCCAGCAAATGCGTCTGGCATGCTTTGCAATATATTGCAAATGAATTATCCTTTTATGAACTTCAAGTTCATATTATCTTATTCGGGGATCTAGATGTACAAATGATAATTCATTCCACGTAACTTTTTCTCAACTATTTATCATGTCTCCCCCTCATGTTAGAAAAACTAACTTGTTACCTCAACTTTAAGAATCCATCTTTGTGCGTTATGGTGTTAATCAAAATATACACCGTAAATTAATAATAATAAGATGGAATTATTTGGTTCCTGACCCTGAAACCACTTGTGAGAGGAGAATGTAATATACTTTTGTATATAACCTATATCAAACTGATATAAATAACTTTGTTCTCATAAGTAATAGTTTAGCTATTAAGTGGAGGCACTCAATAAATCATTTTGCTAAACCAACTGTGATGTAAATCAACTTATCAAGATAAACTATCTTGAATAGAAAATCTGGAAATTATGCTCGAAATTAAATTATTGAGCAAGTTATATCGCACACACCGGCCAGGTTGCGGGTTAATAATAATTGCACATGTAACCATCTCATAGATGCATCTTATGTGGTATACATGGCTGGTGAATGTGCCCATATTCACCTTTGATATTTCCAGCATTCATGGGATTCAATCCCAATTTTAGTTGGTCAATTAATTAATGAGAACAAGTATTATAAGAGAATCCGTAAAGAACTTTCTAGTTCTTTGATATTTACCCATGTGAATTCTCGTTTATTTTTTTACATCATGCTTAAATTAATATGGCTAAACCAATTATGCCAACTGAATAAATTATCAATATTGATAAACTTCATATTTATACCATGGCGTGTGCAATTATCAATAAACTCCAAGTTTATTATGATATGAATTGTTATATCAATAAACTTCTCTTTATTGTGGCATTCTTTTGTTTGTGTAGTACAAACTGGAGAATAAAGCGGGTAGTTTTTCACATACATATTACCCTGCTATAAGTTGTAGTAATAGAAGATATTAAATCTTCCTTTATTCATAGTCTCAGTATGACCAACCGCTTTCACGAATACTTTAGAAACTCAATAAGTTTCTTTGAGACATACTACAACACAACGTCTTATTGATAATCAATTTTATTCCTCCAGAATAGTAATAATTGGCTCTTCCAGAGCTCTCAATTAATTTGGTACTATCACATGTTCATCAACATCCATATGGTGAATATCTCTTTTAAGGAGAAAGTTATACCATTATGGTCATGGTCAAAATTATATGCAAGATATGTTTCTTGCATTAATGTTGTCTTTTAATAATCACGATGCCAAAATATGTTGGCGTACAATAGGTATGTGACCAATGACCATTCATGCCATAATAATGACATTATTTTCTTATATCATCTCAAACCTCCTTCTAGAGGTGAGTGTGGTATATTCACTACCACAAGCACGTTCATATTCTTCCAAGAATGAATATGTATTCATAAATCAGATATTTTCACATTCACATCATGAATTGACCATAATCATCTATATGTGCTTTATAAAATATCACGTCAAATCGATGACAAATATTACTTTCACAGAGTGAAGGATTATTTTGAGAATCCTTATTATTCTCATTATCACAATGATGACGATTATAATTTCGTCTAATACCACATCCACATCCATTGATACCTTTACGGTAATAATTTTGTCTTCTTTCAGACTTATCACATACTGCTATCACATTCTCTTAAGGGAATGAGAATGAAGCAAATTCAATGGGACGGGTATGCACTTCTTGTGCCCATAATCATACATAAATTTGATCATGGCAAGATATAAAAATTTTACCACTTCGAGTGGTTATAATTTCTTACTAACTCCATTAGAGTTATAATCAAATTGTATTGTCTTTGCTTGTATTTAAAATTAAATTATAGAATAAAAGAAAAAAATACGGTAAAACACTTACCTTAAATCCAGGATTTAATCATGAAGGAAGTTTATGGAACAATTGACAATCATTATGCTCAATCCTAAAGTTTCTACTCAATTGGTTAGAGTCTCGTGCTGATAACGTGTTATAAAACAATAAAAGAACAAGAACAATATTGCTGAGAAAGGTAGAGAGAATTCTCATTGAATTTTGGGATGAATTACAATAGAATAGAACCCTCTATTTATAGGGAGAGGGTGACTTAACCACCAAGCAATGAACCCTAAAATCTCTCTAAATATAAACATTCACCATAAATAAAATTCTATTTATAATATTTTTATTTTTGCCAAGGGTCTTTTTTGTATGTTTAATAGATTCCAACTTGAAATCCTATCAAATCAAAGAGGTGAACCCACTGTGCCAGTGGGCTGGACATCACATTTTTTTCAAGTAGAGTCAATTTTTAAATAATAAGTACTTTTTTTAAAATATAGATCGCCTACACCTATATACACAGAGTAAATACGAAGTGAATTTATATGAATCATTTGATATCATTTACGTCCCCTCCGGCATAGAATTAGCTTAAATAACCGTTCACTCAAATAATTAAACTAAAATCTGTATATCGACTAGTAAACTAAATAGTAAATCCGACAAACTATTTATATAAAGTTTTCAAATTACATCGGTCAAATATTTGTGAAAGCTTATAACTCAATAAGTAAAGTAAGTCGATATACATAGATTATTTTACCACTCAGTGCTCATTTGATTTGATGGGTTATTGAAATAATCATCATATATTATTTGATTTTAAGTTATTCAATATTTGATTTTTCTTTAAAATTATGTATAGCTAATCTTAGTATAACTAATACACCAATAGATGTACTATTTTATACCAAGACCAATATGGTATAACAATACCGTGATCAGATGCGGAGCCGGGATTTGAACCTTATGGGTTCGGAATTGTAATACTTTTAAGTTACTAGGTTCTAAATTAATAAGTTGAACATATTCAATGGATTTCTTAAGACAAATACATGATTTGAACAAAAGCTATGGGTTCGGCCGAACCCACATCACGCATTCTGCCTCCGCCCCCGACCGTGATAAGTTATACATGAAAGTAATTAAAATGTCAAAACTATCCTTATGGATCTCTCAAATTTTTCGAAATACTTATACAATTTTAAACCAAATACAAATATAAGTTATACACTGTGTATCTAACTTCTTATACAATAAACCAAACACTTGATAAATATAATTTTTGTATTATAATCTCTGTATAACTAATAGTCTGATAATCGAGCAAGGTAGTAAAAGTGTAATACTACGAAAATTAGAAAGTAGGGGGTCTTCCTGTAATTTAATTAGTAAGAAGTTGGTGGTCTCAAACGTAAATATCATCAGCTAAAATCACACTTCTCGCGTTAGCTCTCTCTCTCTCTCTTTCTCTCAAGCGCATTTGCACTCCGACGGCTGCCGTACACCTTATCACTCCACTCTGGTGAGTCCATCGTTCTTCCGCCGGATACGGCGGAACTGGTCTTTTCTTTCTTTGATTTCATTTGCAAGAAATTCAATTTTATTTTATTTTATTTCTTACCACTGCAATATTTTTTTATTCATTGACAAGTGCAAATATCTGAGATGCATATATTAATGTTATTTTGATTTTCTAGCTCTTATTTCTTTATGAGTCGTCGAAAATGATTAGTTTGTGGGAGATAATGTATCATGGTAAAGTGAGATTTTTGAGATTAGGGTTTTAGGAGTGTTTGCATTGGTAATAATCTAAAGCTTAAGCTATCTCGCTTATTGGGATCAGTTAAGTTTGTATATTGGAAGTTCGAAACATTTATTTTAATTGATTTCTTTGTGAGTTCTTTGTCTTTGGCTTGCTATGCTAATTGGAAAGCAAAAGGAGTTCCACTTTTTCTTGTAAATGGATGTGAAATAGGAAGCAAAAGAGGTCAAACAGATGAATCAGTAATAGTTGTTTTGATCTGTTAACGGCAATGTGCCCCAGGGCTTAGTTCAGGTGCCAAAGGTTGAAGAACTTGCGACTTAGGTCATAGGTCCGAACCTGGGGCAATGCGAACTAAGCCTACTGTTTAACTGAAGAAGAATAGAGGGGCGGGCCCATTATCACCAGTTTTGAAGGCTGTGGTTGGTCCTAACGGTTGGCCCCCGACGGATTTCTCTGTCATAAAAAAATTTCTCGAATGGCAATGCATTCCCATTAGAAAGTACAATTGTGTGTTTGGAAATGCGAATGGTTTTTCTTTTGTTTGCAATATTGCATTGAGTAATAGAAAGAGTTGCGATTTGGTACACTTGGTTTTTTTTTTTTTTGAAAAGGTAATATGTTTGTATTGAATATGACAATGGTTACATTAAGAGTGTAACCTTCTGATAATTACAAAGGGGAAACCAGAAGAGAGGCCTAAGGTTCTATAATACTCACAACTGATCTAAAACATCAAAAATTAACTCACTCTCTTCTAGATATTCCTGTTTACACCAAAAATAAAAGAGCATTAAACAGCTCATCTTCAGCTTTTGTATTGAACTATGGTTATCCTCAAAACATCTCTGATTCTTTTCTTTCCATATTGTCCACCATATACAAGCCGGGACAATCTTCCATCTCTCCTTCTGGCTGGATTGTTCCCCATCTCTTTTCCAACTGCTTAGGACTTCCTTGATTCTTCTTGGCATAACCCATCGGATCCCCCTCAGGTTGATGAAGATCTTCCACAGTTGATCAGTGACACTGCAGTGCAAAAAAAGATGGTTGACTGTCTCCTCCTGAGCTTCACGCAGGTGACATCTGGATCCCAGCTGATAACCTCTCTTGGTGAGATTATCTTGTGTCAGGACTGCCTCTCTTGCTAATAACCAAGTAAAACAAGCAACTTTGTAAGGAATTCTTACTTTCCATATCATCTTCCATGGCCACTGATCATTCTGGTTGTTAGACTGGTTGAAAATCTTGTAGGCAGAACTTACAGAATACTTGCCCTCTTTTCCCCCTTGCCAAAGCACCCTATCCTCAATGTTAAGAGGTCCCTTTAAATTGTTCTAAAGTGTTATAAAATTCTGTCACCCTTTGAACTTCCCAATCATTTAGGAGTCTTCTGAAAGTGAGATTCCACCCTTGGCCTGTCCACAATTCTCCTACATATGAAACTTGTTGTTGGTTGAGATTGTAGATGTCTGGGAATAACTGCTTCAGGGTTCTTTGTCCAAGCCATTTGTCTTCCCAGAAAGAAATCTTCATACCATTGCCAACTTTAAGACTAGACTTATTACAGAATTTTGGCCATTGATTTCTAATAGATCTCCACAGACTAACCCCATAAGGAGTGTTCACAGGTTTGGTTGTCCAGCTGCCTTCCTTCCCATACCTTTCCTCAATCACATTTTTCCACAAGGATAGTTCTGAGGTGGTAAACCTCCATAGCCACTTCATCATCAAACTTTGATTTTGAGTCTTCAAGTTCCTGATCCCCATACCCCCTTCTTTTTTGCTTGTTGTGAGAACATCCCATCTGACTAGGTGAATCTTGCTCTTCTCACTGGCTCCTTGCCATAGGAAGTTTCTCCTCACTCCTCAGTGCATCAAGTCTTTTTGCTACACTTACAGGCATAGGAAAAAGGGACATCATATAGGTTGACATAGCATCCAGTACACTGTTGATTAGTGTAAGTCTCCCTCCCAAAGATAAATACTGGCTTTTCCAGCTGACTAACTTCTTTTCACACTTCTCAACTACACCATTCCAAATCCCTTTAGATTTGCTTTTTGCTCCAAGGGGCATTCCCAGGTAAACTGTTGGCAGTGATCCTACTTTCCCTCAAATATTCACCAAGCTATTAATCTCCATTACTACATTAACTGGATAGATAAAGCTCTTATTCCAGTTAATATGTAATCCAGAAATAGCTTCAGACAGGGTGAATATCACTCTTAAGAGAAGAACCTGATCTCTATCAGCATCACAAAACACCAATGTATCATCTGCATATTGCAGGTGGGATACTTCCATTGACTCTAGGATTCTTGAATTCACCCTGAATCCCTTAATCCAACTGTTGGCTTTAGCAGATTTAAACAGACTGTTTAAACCTTCCATTGCCAAAATGAATAAAAAGGGGATATAGGGTCCCCTGCCTCAAGCCTCTCTGAGAAGAAAAAAATCCCACAAGTGATCCATTTATCAGAATTGAAAATTTGACAGTGCTTATGCAGACCTTGATCCACTTGATCCATCTCTCAGCAAAGCCCTTCTTCAGTAGGATTCCCAGCAGAAACTCCCAGTTCACATGGTCATAAGCCTTTTCTATGTCTAGCTTACACAAAATGCCTGGTTCTTTGCTCTTCATTCTATCATCAACACACTCATTTGCAATCAGAACAGCATCCATGATTTGCCTTCCTTTGATAAAGGCCATCTGTTGAGTGCCCGCCAATTTTCCAATGACTTTTTTGAGTCTTTCTACCAAAATCTTTGATATAATTTTGTAGAAACTCCCTATCAAGCTAATAGGTCTGAAGTCTTTCAATTTACACTTGGTTTTTCTTTTGTTTGCAATATTGCATTGTATAATAGAAAGAGTTTTGCGATTTGGTACGCTTGCTTCTATTCCCGGTGGAAGCACAAAAAGAAAGGAGAGAGAGTGTGGGTGGGTGGGTGGGGGGTCTAGTACTGGTTCTTATTAACACTCTTTTCTAACTTTTGTTTTTGAGTGGTTTCTTTGTTCTCTAATTTAGTTTGAAAGAAAGAAAAAACCTTCCTTAGTATATTGCACTTTGCAATTCTAGCATGTCTTTGTGTCCCACTGGCATGCCATCACCTATTAATTGGTCATGTTTGCCAAAACTTGCAACTAAGCTCTGTTGAATCTTAGAGTTCCTCCTATTACTGCTTTGAGATGTTCGGGATGTTTATTGATTGATTGCTCTCCAGCTGGAGTGTGTCGTTTGGAGATCACTCTTTTGTTGATAAGGTTCTACTATTTTTTTTAACCATTGTGTCCGAGTCAGCTTGCGCATGCACATCGACTAATTCTATAAGGTACCTGCTACTCTCACCAACACAGGTACCAGGTAACTCTGTCTATCAAGGCTTGGACAAATAGGAAGAAGCCGCCTAATGTTTTTGCCTCGCTAGGATTTGAACTTATGACCTCACGGTTACCGACCCATTTCATTGACCACTAGGCCTGACCCTTGGGTGCTACCCTTTCTACCATATAAGGGAGAAACAAAACTTTCTGTAAGAGCTTTGAGGAATATAAAGGAATAATATTCTTCTTTGTCTAACAAAACAAATATTCTTGATTAAGGTCACTTACATGTGATTTTATGCTTTGAGTTTGTTACTAGACTGCTTGATTTTCTCTCTTAAGTCACCTGCAATTATGTGGATGACCTTCTTTATCTCTGCTCCAAATTCCAGACTCAAAAATTACTGATCTCTGAATTAGCAAGGAGCATCCAAAATGTCTAGAAAAGGACTGATGGAGCAGGACCTAAGCAAGTTGGATGTAGCACAGCTGCATCCACTTTCACCTGAAGTGATTTCTCGTCAGGCTACCATAAACATAGGTAAACTAATGATTGTTGAACATTTTATCTGCTTTGCATTCCCTTATTCTGTATATTGGAATTGGAGTGCAGTGGTATTCTGATTGTTGTCCTTTTTAACTATCTTTTTCTGGACACACTTTTATACGTTATTGGAGTTGGTGTTGAATTTAATTCCTTTTGCTAGGTACCATTGGCCATGTGGCTCATGGAAAGTCAACAGTTGTAAAAGCTATATCTGGTGTGCAGGTATATCTTTGTTTCAGAGTTTTAATGGCGTTTAATTTAAGCATAGAAGGTTTTTCCCTTTAGTTCATAAGACTCCTGTTGGATGTGAGCTTGTCCCTTTTCATCAGCTTCTTAGTTGAATACAAATCATATGTCGATTTAATAAAAATGTGATAGCACCTCTTAATTGTAGATAACCCATTATGAGTATAACTGATTGATGTTGAATTGTTGATTGCCAAGTTAATACTGTTTCTTTTTCTACATTTATGTAATTCATCAAATTCTGGTAAGACATTGCATTAGTAGGGTTTTCTCAATTTCTTCTGTTTTCCTTTTATCTTTGTCTCTGTCATTGTGAAGAAATAAACTCAATGTGCTCTTTCTGCATTTAGCATGGTTAAAGTATACCATATAGCTTAAATTCCTGCAATGAGATGGATCCTCTTTTAGTAATGGAAAATTAGGCTAGAGGAATCAACTTTTGAGATCCTTGATGATGTTCTTGTGTTTGTGGCTTGTTCATCCTAGTGATTGGTTTGACATGATGATCTTCAAGTCCTTAGTTCTATCTAATCTTCCTCGTACAACTTGCATTCTTAGTAGTACCATATGTATGCATAGAGGGTAATAACAACAATTTTTATAAATAGAATAATGTTTTAAACATATTTGAAAAGCTAAGAGCATGTTGCATTTGGGTGGTTGATTCTTTGCTATGGAAAAGCAAATAATTTTCTGTCAAGGCATGTTATTAATTTGTTGCTGAAGACAACAACATATCCAGTGTAATCCCATAAGTGGGTTTGGGAAGAGTAGTGTGTACGCAGATCTTACTCCTATCTTGTGAAGGTCTGAAAACTGGCCATATGTAATCTGGATGAGTATTGTTCCTCCAAGAGTTGTCTGTTTTACTTGAGAATGCAACTCATGGTGCTTGCCTTATTCAGGAGCTTATTTTACAGTAGATGCTTTTTATGAGTAGAAGTTTACGTGCCAGTAGATCACCGCTACTGCAATGTAATTTCACCAGGCAGATATGGTCTATGTTTCTTGAACAATGGGTCATGACAGGAAGCATTAAACAGGCCTTAAAAAGTCGGTATACTCAGTCATCAGATATGGGAAGCAGTCTCTACTGGGATAGTGCCTAGCTGCATTTTCTTGAACATCCGGTTTGAGAGAAATGATAGATGCTTTTCTGGAAAATTGAGCACATCTCTTATATAAAACTAGATGTTTGAAGAGTCTTCTTATGTGTTGTAGGAAAATGATTATATCATATAGTTTCACTGTTGGGTCTATTGCATTCCTTCAGTATCTAGAAGGAAGAAGTCTTCTCTTTTGCACTCTCTTTCTACTTTCATCGTACTCATGAATAATTTTCCTGCCTTTTCATTATAAAAAAGCCTTTGCACAGGTTCAGATTCTATTTTACTTGAAAATAACAATTAATTATTCCCCTAAATTCTGCAGACTGTTCGTTTTAAGAATGAGCTAGAGCGTAACATTACAATTAAGCTTGGGTATGCTAATGCGAAGATATACAAATGTGAAGATGAGCGCTGTCCTAGACCCATGTGCTACAAGTAAGCTCTTGAATTTTCGGGAAAATTGTTCTTCTGCTTCATCTGGTTTGTTGTGAGTTAACAGATATCTTTTCAGGGCATATGGAAGTGGAAAAGAAGACAGTCCAATGTGTGATGTCCCTGGTTTTGAGACCTGCAGGATGAAATTGCTGAGACATGTGTCCTTTGTTGATTGTCCTGTAAGTATCTAACTTGCCAATCTGCTATTCAATCTTGCTCGTATTAAGTTAATCTACAAGGTGATAAACATTTGTTTTATAATTGCGTTTGAGATGAATATACCACAGAATATCTTAGCTATCGCGATTCTAGAATAAAACCAAAATGGAAGTATCAAAAAAGTCTTTCGGTGGATCATTACTGCTTTGTTTATAGGGAGCTTCAGCTGTGCTGCCAAAGCTTATTTTTCATGCAGTGAGAGCTCAAGTTCCTATTTGATCTGACTTGCAATTCTTCCTATTTTAGGGAGCAAGTTTTTACTTGGCTGATTTTATTTAAAGAATTATTGGTGAAGCCCATCTTAGCATCTTGAAACCTTCAAGTTTCTAAGGTGCTTATTGTATTGTCCCTTTGACTGAAAATCTCTGCGTCTATTTGATGGCTTTAGATTTTGAGCACTGAGCCTGTGCGATTTGTCAACATGAAGTTGAGTTTGTCCTCACTTGCCTATGTTTAGGTACTATCCTCTTTAAGCATAAGGATTTAGGCCAATGACTTGCTTTCATATCATTAAATAAAAGGCAAATTCATAGAAGGGAATCCATATTTTTGTTGCACATTACCATTGGCTGCATTAAAGTAATCATAGTGAAGATGGTTAAGCATCTCCTCTGCCATCTCATGCTGTATCTTGCAACTTTTCGATCTATAGTTATCTTCCTTTGGTAGTTGTATATTTTCATCCACTTCTGCTGTGTCTTCACTGTTCATTTGTGAGTGGACATTTTTAGTACATCAAAAGATTTATTGATTGAAAATTTGAAGGCGTATAAATTTTCCCTACATTTGTTATCATGTCAATTCTTTAGATCGCCGTATGATAAATTTAATTGTCTATAAGCCATTTAATATTTTTTAGCGAGTATGCATTTATACTATGTTTTATTATGCAGGGTCATGATATTCTCATGGCTACCATGCTTAATGGAGCTGCCATTATGGATGGAGCGTTACTTCTAATTGCAGCCAATGAGAGCTGTCCCCAACCTCAGACTTCTGAACATTTAGCTGCTGTTGAAATTATGCGCCTCCAACATATAATAATTCTTCAAAATAAAGTTGATCTTGTTCAGGAAAATGTTGCCATCAATCAGCATGAAGCTATTCAGAAATTTATTCAGGTTAGTGGTATATGGTATTGGTTAGCCTTGCACTGTCTCTATGCTTGATATGTGAAGCTATATCATGATACTGTACTTCAACACCATTTTCAGGGAACTGTAGCAGATGGTGCCCCAGTTGTACCAATCTCTGCTCAACTGAAGTATAATATTGATGTTGTTGCTGAATATATTGTGAAAAAGATTCCCATTCCTGTGAGGGATTTCACTTCACCACCAAATATGATTGTTATTCGGTCGTTTGATGTTAATAAACCTGGTTTTGAAGTTGATGATATCAGAGGTGGCGTTGCTGGTGGCAGTATTTTAAAGGTATGTTTCTTGTTTCCTTGAGCTAGCTGTTTGCTACAACTTCCAGTATCTCTTTTGCCATAAGAACTTTGTGTTCCACCCACAGACCGTTGTTTTCATCATTTTACTGTAGTTCGGTGCTTGTTTTGACCTGGACATGAAGAAAATCTTGTTGCAGGGTTTACATATTTGAGTCAGTAGTTGAATTCGTTGTGCAGGGTGTGTTGAAGGTAAATCAATTGATCGAGGTTCGTCCAGGTATTGTTGTCAAGGATGAGAGTGGCAACATTAAATGTACCCCCATATATTCAAGAATCGTGTCATTGTTTGCCGAGCAAAATGAACTACAATTTGCTGTACCTGGAGGCCTAATTGGAGTTGGAACAACCATGGATCCGACGCTGACACGTGCTGATCGATTGGTGGGTCAGGTTCTTGGGGAGGTTGGGTCACTTCCTGAAGTTTTTGTCGAACTAGAGGTAAATGGCTCATTCCAAACACTTCAGAAGCCTATGGAATAACTAAAACTTGCCTTTGTATACAAGTTTGTAACGGTTATTTGTTCTAAAGAATTATCATATCCTTTTTCTAATTTATTGTTTTTGAATTAACTATAGTTAATTAGGCTTGCTTGTTAGCTCCAATTAATTGTTTAAGGCCACGCACTTGCATGTCCTTAATTGAATCTGGCGTTACTCCTTTGTATTGCAGGTGAATTTCTTTTTGCTCCGCCGTCTTTTGGGTGTGAGGACAAAGGACTCGGAAAGACAGGGTAAAGTTTCCAAGTTGGCAAAGGGAGAAATCCTTATGTTAAATATAGGTTCTATGTCAACTGGGGCTCGAGTGGTTGCTGTTAAAAATGTGTTCGCGAAACTGCAGTTGACGTCCCCAGTGTGTACAAGCAAAGGTGAAAAAATTGCTCTTAGCCGGAGAATTGAAAAGCACTGGCGTCTTATTGGTTGGGGCCAAATCCAAGCTGGTATTACTCTTGACGTTCCACCGTGCCCCGTCTAAGTGAGTCGGATTACACAATCAATTACTAAAAGGACAGATAAAGTAGTGAAACAACATAAGACGGTATTAGATGTGGGAAGGCAGGGAACAATCTTTGCCAGGTGGAGGAGAAAACATTATTTGGAATTTTCGATACTTTATAATCTGCGATATTTTACATTTCCTACTGATGACGTTTCTTTCCCCCTCTTTTTCCATGCCTTGTTCGAGTGGTTGTACCTTGTAATTCATTAGGTCGGGTTGATAGTAAAATGAGTTCTATTGGAGATACTGAGCTTGCGGCAGATTTTGAACCAACTTGTATTGTCTCTTCAAGTTTTTGGACTAAAGTTTTTTTGCATGTCTGCCACCAAATGCAGAGACTTGCATAGGCAATTTTGGTTTGTGCCATTGATTATAGTACACTTTATATGTCTTCTTCGTCTACAAAGTACCTAAGTTATTGAGTAACAGCAAATTGTCCATGACACGGTCGATCATTAGCCTTATCATAAAATGTCCTAAAGTTATGGCTAATTTGAAATTATTTTTGAACTTTAAGAGTGTCGATGGTGGTGGTGGTGGTGCTGCTTAGTATAATTGGTCGGTATGCAAGTGGACGATTGCAGAATATTTTAGACCCCCACTATAAAAACGGAAAAAATTGATTTCGGGATGTCTTTTAAATTGTACTGATGTCGGAACTAAGACTGGTCGTGGATCATTTGGACTCTGTTTTGGGAGAAGAGAGGGAGGGGGGGGGGGGGGGTGTGCGCGCGCGCGTTCGGTGCTGGAAGCTGGTTTAAGTTGCTCCAAGCTGCTATATAATTGGGAAATAATTTCAGTTTCCATCAACTTAAATTTACAAAAAAGTAAAAGGTGTGCACAATTACTGTATTCTTGTGCTTTCGGAGATTATAGTCTTGAAAAATTTTCAGGTGATTTTGTGAATGAAATTCTCTCAGATATCCTGTCAGATAGAATGGGGATGATTCTACGGATGGTCTCCATAGTTATGTATGGATCAACACTCTCGGTCATAGCAAGATTAGGTTTTTTAACACTTTATTCATTTCTTCTTATCTTTTTTTTTTCATTTTAATTAACAGTGTATACGATCGGAATTGTATGCCCCCGGCTCGAGGGGTCCTCTTGAGCCCGAGTTCAGGCAAGGTCGAGTTCGAGCTCGAGGGACCAGATCCGAGCTCGAGGACAGAGTGCAATGCCCGAAAATTGAAGCACGATGTACACCGAGGCCGAGTATGCTCGATCCCGAAATTGTACCGTTGAGGATTTGTAACAGAATGAGCTAGATTCCTGCCACGTCCCCAAGATCATGGCGCAAATCCCGGGATCGGATTGTACGATTCCGTACTAGGCGGTTAGACAGCTGTATTAAGAATATTCTTTACTATAAATAGAATGATACCTCATTCAGGGTTCCCCTATTATAAAAAGGGGACCCCAATCATTGTAACATCTATCTAATCATTGAGAAAAGAATATACTCTCTACTTTTTGCCTACTATTCATCAAAATTGCCCTCTAGCTCTACTTTACTTTTCTTGCTTAATTATTCTTACTGATCTAAACCCACCTCGAGGTCACTAAGCTCGAGGTCACTGCTGCTATGTTATATTGGTTTGATTCACTTATTTCTTTCATTTCTACTTCATATTTCTTGATTATTAATTGGTATTGAATCTAATCACGTATCTTTAAAACCACAGATCAAATTGAATTGTTACTCGTATTTTCGAGGTAAACAGTTTGGCGCACACCGTGGGGCTAAAGATAATAGTGATTGTTTCTTTACTGATTCTCATTACGCCGTTGTTTTTACACTTTTTCTTGCCAAGATTTTCTGATTCTTAGGTTGAAACATGTCTAGCTCACAAAACGCACATGTTCATGACAACGAAGGTCTTGGTGAAAACTACAATATAGGGGTCGGTGTACCACCGATAAACCTTGGGGAAGTGCCAAACATGGAACCGGTTGATGTAAGTTCACATATTGCTCTAAACACAGATTTAGGCACAGACCCCGGAGGGAGTATACGCAGGGAAGCCCGACCAGGTGGCCAAGGAACACAAGAAGTGGGTGATGGGGGAATCAGCCTCCAAGTGATATTCGAGATGCTGCAAGTTCAACAAATCGCCATCACTCAACTTCAAAGCCAAAATAAAACTCTGAGTGTAGCTGAACATGAAAATAATCGACGTGCTGAGCCAGCGCTAGAAAGGTCAAATGGAAATGACTCGGGGACTGACCCCACCATTATGAGAATGCTCGAAGAGCTCACCAAGAGGATAGAGTCCGGGGAAAAGAGGATCGAGGACAATGACAAGAAGGTGGATACTTATAACTCCCGTGTTGATCAAATACCAGGGGCACACCCGATCTCGAAGGGATTGGATGCCAAGAAATTCGTACAAAGGCCGTTCCCTCCGAGTGCGGCTCCGAAGCCCATCCCAAAAAAGTTTTGTTTGCCCGATATACCCAAATACAACGGAACCTCTAACCCAAACGAACACGTTACTTCTTACACATGCGCCATAAAGGGAAACAACTTGGAAGACGACGTAATTGAGTCTGTACTGCTGAAGAAGTTCGGGGAGACTCTATCAAAGGGTGACTTAATATGGTATCATAACTTAACCCCTAATTCTATTGATTCGTTTGCTATGCTTGCAGATTCTTTTGTAAAGGCACACGCCGGAGCCATTAAAATTGCAACAAGAAAGTCGGACCTTTTCAAGATAAGGCAGAAAAATAATGAAATGCTCAGGGAATTCGTATCTCGATTCCAATCGGAGAGAATGGATTTGCCTCCGGTCACCGATGACTGGGCTGTTCAAGCTTTCACTCAAGGTCTCAACACTCGGTGTTCCATAGCGGCACAACAGTTGAAGCAAAGTTTAATCGAGTACCCGACTATCACTTGGGCCGACGTACATAATCAGTATCAATCGCAGATTAGGTTCGAAGAAGATCAACTAGGGACTCCTTCGGGGTCCGTTTATCCTAGTAGGATCATGGATAGGATCAAAAGGGATAACGATCGAGAGCTGAGGTCGAATAGATATCGATATCAACCGTACAACGGAGACTATAGAGGCAGCGGTTCCGGGCAAAGCTTCACACGAAATGAAAGGAGAAATAATCGAGGTCAAAATTCACGGGGGCTTGGTGCCGAGGAAGATCACATTAAGTATCCCAAGTTCGAATAAAGGTAAGACCCCAGTCCAATCTTTTTTATTTTTTCGACTAACACTTGCAGGCTATCGATAAGGATCGACACAGCTCTGGGTCTTGAAGCACGTGTTGCGCTATTTTTTCTTTAGACCGGTTTTTGTCCCAAGTGAGTCTTTCCGGCGAGGTTTTTAACGAGGCAACCGTCGTTCATGCTAACTAAAAGCAATTCAACAGTATCCGAGGTTCCCCATAGTAGGCCTCGAATACTGGAGGGCATTACTGATAACTAGGGATTTTAATGCATTTTACACTCCTTCTTACTTTAGTTTTGATAAGAAATGTGTAGAAAATAGTCCCAAAGGCTTACGTGTTGTACTTGATTGCAGGGTTTGATCAACAAGGTGACTATTCGTCAAAAACCAGCTCAAAAAAGGAGTGAAACATGCACAAGTACCAAGAACAAGTTCAAGCTCAGAAAACATGACCAATGCGGCCGCACTCGATTCTGTGCGGTCCGCAAAGGAGAGGTTCAGAGAGTACTCATCTCAGGCACAAAAGCAATGCGACCGCACTACATTCTGTGCGGTCCGCAATGAAGAGATTCAGAGAGTGCTAAATTCCAGGCAGCCAAGTGATGCAGCCGCACTACATTTTATGCGGTCCGCATTGACTTCATTGCGGATGCACTCGATTTTGTGCGGTCCGCAGAGCTCAACTTCAGAGAGTGTCAAATTGGAGGATTATGGCCAATGCGGTCCGCGTTCCATTTTGTGCGGATCGCAAAAGGAGCCACCGCGGTGCATTTTGTGCGGTCCGCGGTGGCCATGATCAGAGAGCAAGAATTCCAGCTAAAAGCCTTAGTGCGGCCGCACTCGATTTTGTGCGGTCCGCACTAGCCCCGCAGGGGTATTTTTGTCCAGAATTTTCAGCCTAGTATAAATAGTTTCTTTTCCCATTTTTAGGTTATCAGTTAGATTCTAGAACAGAGTTGCGCTCGTGAATAGGCTTTTCTTGCCATTTGGAGTAATCTTACAATAGTTTTACCATTGATTCTTCAAGTTTTAATTAGTAATTTAATTTTATGAGTTTATCTTCATCTATTTCTTTGTTTTTCTCTATTAACATGAGTAGCTAGACCCATCAGCTAGGGTTGTGGCTCAACCCTAATGTGGGTAATTGATGGGTCTTGTGTTTTAAGGTTTGAATGTCTATGGGTGTTTGATATTTGGACTAATTTATGATTTTATTGTTGAATTGGTGGTTGCAAAGTGCAAACACTAGTTTATGCTTTGTTGATTTTGGCTCTTCTTGAAAAAGAGAGCCTAAGTTTCTAGAATTAGTCCAACAAGGAATTGGGGCGTACTCAAGAGAATTGATATCCCCAATTAAAGGTTAAACCGAGAGATCGTAATACCCGACTTGAACCTCAATTGCTTGCACAAATGATCATACCCAATTGATCCTGAGAAAGTCAATTAGGGAAAAATCACTCGAATTACCGAGAGGTATAGAGTGAGTAGAATCGTGCAATGGTTATATGGTAATCCCCAAATATGACAACCTAGCCTTACACACGAAAACCCGTTAATTATCCACCTAGGTGAAAGTCACTCCCCTAGTGCCTTTTACTTAATTAGAACATCTTCAATAGTCTTCTCTTAGCTTAACGTAACTCAATTTAGCATATTGGTAGTATAAATTTAGAAGTTAAATCAAAAACCAAAAATATTTAGAAGTTTAATTAGGAACAATTACGCAATTCTAACTTAGATAGAAACTCAATTCCAATTTCTAGCTCCCTGTGGAAATCGATCCCGACCTTATCGGGTAAAAGCTGCTTCGACTTCTCTTGCTACTTTATAGTAGTACAGGGTTGGCTCCGATCACCTTTTTGGCGCCGTTGCCGGGGAGCTAACGGTCTTGATTATCTATCTAAGTAGTTT
This sequence comes from Nicotiana attenuata, assembly GCF_001879085.1. NCBI lineage: Eukaryota > Viridiplantae > Streptophyta > Magnoliopsida > Solanales > Solanaceae > Nicotiana > Nicotiana attenuata. The sequence goes on along the minus strand of NC_031997.1, from coordinate 6,243,029 downwards.
TGTGAATTGTTCTTTTTTCCTTCTGTGATACTAATTTGTGTGTGTCACAACTACAGGTGCAAAATGGCAGCAAACAACAATGACCCTCTTGGTAATATGGTTGCGGGGGAGGAGGTAGATGATATTGGAGATGATGAGGTGCCTCTTGTACCTTAAGGACAACGTAGAGGCCGCCAGGCCAATGCAAATGAAAATGTTCCAGACCCTCCTCCGCCACCTCCAAGAGTGGCTCCTCGAGTACTTCCCAACCAAGGCTATGCGAGTGCAATTTTCCCGCCCCGGATCCGGGCGGGCAATTTTCAAATTACTAATATGATGCTGACATTGTTGGAGCAGCGAGGGTATTTCACGGGTGCTTCCTCTCAGAATGCGTACAAACATCTCAAGGGGTTCGTGGATACCTGTTGGGGGAGCAATCAAACCAATGTGTCCGAGGATGCACTTCGATTGAGACTCTTCCCATTCTCACTTAGAGGGAAGGCATTGGATTGTCTTGAGCGACTTCCCAACCATTCCATCACCACTTGGGATGAGTTGGCGGATAAGTTCATTGCCAAATTTTTCTCTCCGGGGCACATGGCAGCATTACGGGATGAGATCTTAGCTTTCAAACAGGAACCCACCGAACCATTACACGAGATTTGGGAGAGATATAGAACTATGGTGAAGGAATACCCCAACAATGATATGACAGAGGCAATGATACAACAAACCTTCTACCGGGGCATCAATACAACGAATCAATGCATAGTGAATCAATTGGCTGGGGGTAATTTCATGAAGCTGCCTTATGATGAAGCTTGTGCTATTCTTGACGAAATGGCTGACACATCCCCCGCTTGGCAAAGTAGGGCCAATATGCCACAGGGTGACCCCACGGTCACTCATTTGCACAAAGAACTACATGACCATGGGCAGGCTATAGCAGAACTTACAACAACAATGAACCAATTAGCAAAGGCACAATTTCAACAAGTTCAAAATCCTCGCCAAGTAAATGCCATGGAGGGTGTCAACATGCTAGTGAACAATAGAAGACAAAGAGGTCAACATAACCAAGGGAGTCCGGATTAATTTGACAATGATTGTGGTGGATTCCAAGACAATGGTTATGATGGGTAGAATGAAGAGGTTCAATATGTGAATAATTATCAAGGCCAAAGAGGCAATTCTTCTAACCAACAGCAACAATGGAGATCCCAGGGCAATTGGAATAATCAACAGCAAGGGAACAACAATTGGGGAAACAATAATCAAAATCCAAATTGGGGCAATCAAAACAACAATCGGAGCAATCAAGGAAACTGGGGCAACAACAACAATTGGGGTGGAAACAATAACCAGGGTAGATGGAACAGCAACCAAGGAAATCAGGGGCAAGGCTCTCAAAGGCCCCCAATGTACCAACAACCGAGTAACCCACCGCCTTTTCCATCCCAGGGTCCTAGTTCTTCCAACAATGAAATGGGGAGAATTGAAATGATGTTTGAACAGATGATGAAAAAGAATGCTGACTCTGATGCGCAATTGGCTTCTCACAACACTTCCATCAGAAATTTGGAGGTTCAGCTAGGCCAAATCTCTCAGTCTCTGAATACTCGCCCCAAGAGGGCTCTACCGAGTGATACGGTGGTTAACCCAAAGGGTGGGAACAATCATGTTATGGCAGTAACTACAAGGAGTGGACGAGGTGGTGATATGAATGCCTCCAAACAAAAGCAAATTTTGAGTGATGAAATTGAGTTGCAAGAAGATGAAGTTCCGTTGGTGGTTGAAAATGTGATTGATGAAAAAGTGAATGAAGAAGTGAGGATTGATGTTCAAGATGTCGAGGTGGAAACACAGAATGACATGATCCCGTCTAGGGAACACGTAATAGACATGCCGGAGCCGGTTGTGCCAAAAGCCAAGGCACCCTTGCCTAGGACACCTCCACCTTATCCTCAGAGGCTAGCAAAGCAGAAAAATGAGAATCAGTTCAAAAAGTTCAATGACATGATGAAGAGCTTATCCATTAATGTACCTTTAGTGGAGTCTTTGGAGCAAATGTCTGGCTATGATAAATTCATGAAAGATTTGGTGACGAAGAAAAGATCCATGGACTGTGAAACTATTAAGATGACCCACCAAGTTAGTGCTATAGTACATTCAATGTCCCCGAAATTGGAGGATCCCGGTGCTTTCACCATTCCTTGTACTATTGGAAGTGCAGACTTTGCTAAAGCTGTATGTGATTTGGGGGCGAGTATCAACTTGATGCCCTACTCAGTTTTCAAGACTTTGGGGATTGGACAGCCGAGACCGACTTCCATGAGGTTACAAATGGCAGATAGATCGATTAAGAGACCTTTGAGTATTATAGATGATGTGCTTGTCCGGGTGGACAAATTTATCTTGCCAGCTGATTTTGTGATCTTAGATTGTGAGGTAGATTATGAAGTCCCGATCATATTGGGGAGACCTTTCCTTGCTACGGGGAAGGCCTTAATTGATGTGGAAGCAGGGGAACTCACTTTCCGGGTGGGTGATGAAAAAGTGTTCTTCCATGTGTGCAAGTCAATGAAGTAGCCCAATTGTACAGAAGTGTGCTCATTTGTGGATCTTGTCACGGCTGTGATAAATGATGATACTAGTGCAATGATCAATGTGGAGGACCCTCTGGAGGCCGTATTGTTGAATCTTGATGTCAATGATGATGAGGGCCGAGTGGAGTGCGTGAATGCTTTACATGGAATGGGCTCTTATTCTTATGAGCCTAGGAAACTCTCTTTGGATCTTGAAAATAGAAAGACTCCTCCAACAAAGCCTTCAATTGAGGAGCCTCCGGTGTTGGAGTTGAAGCCATTGCCTCCACACCTCAGGTATGAATTCTTAGGCCCTAATTCAACTTTGCCAGTTATTCTTTCCTCTTGTCTTACTAACATGCAGGTAGATGCCACATTGGCGGTGCTCAAAAAGCGGAAGAAGGCAATTGGATGGATTTTAGCTGATATTCGGGGAATAAGCCCCGCATTCTGTATGCACATGATTATTCTTGAAGATGATGCAAAACCCTCCTTGGAACATCAAAGGAGGTTGAACGAGGCAATGCAAGAAGTTGTGAAAAAGGAGGTGATCAAGTGGTTAGATGCCGGGGTTGTGTACCCTATCTCTGACAGCTCGTGGACTTCGCCGGTGCAGTGTGTGCCGAAGAAGGGTGGTATGACCATGGTGACCAATGCTAATAATGAACTAATTCCAACTCGGACAGTTACCGGATGGAGGGTGTGCATGGACTACCGCAAGCTGAACAAGGTGACCCGCAAGGATCACTTCCCATTGCCTTTCCTTGACCAGATGCGTGATCGTCTTGCTGGGCGTGCCTTCTATTGTTTCTTGGATGGATATTCTGGGTACAAACAAATCTTGATTGCTCCGGAGGATCAGGAGAAGACCACATTTACTTGTCCATATGGCACCTTTGCTTTCTCTCGGATGCCTTTTGAGCTGTGTAATGCATCGGCAACATTCCAACGGTGTATGATGGCCATTTTCACCGATATGGTGGAAGATATTTTGGAGGTGTTCATGGATGACTTTAGTGTTGTGGGTGATTCATTTGATGAATGTTTGAGAAATCTGGATAGAGTGTTGGCCACCAATCTTGTGCTCAATGGGAAAAATGCCACTTCATGGTTGAGAAGGGCATAGTGTTGGCTCATAAAATTTCAAAGCATGGTATAGAGGTTGACAAGGCCAAAATAGAGGTGATTTCAAGGCTTCCTCCCCCCACTTCTGTCAAGGGGGTTAGAAGTTTTCTTGGGCACGCGGGGTTCTACCAGAGATTTATCAAGGACTTTTTGAAGGTAGTGAATCCTTTGTGCAAGCTACTAGAAAAGGATGCCAAGTTTGTGTTCGATGAGGGATGTATGCAAGAATTTGAACTTCTCAAGCATAAGTTGACCACCACCCCTATCATTACCGCACCCAATTGGAGCTTGCCTTTCGAGCTCATGTGCGACGCGAGTGATGTTGCGGTTGGGGTAGTTTTGGGTCAAAGAGTGAACAAAATGTTTCATCCGGTGTACTACGCGAGCAAGACAATGAATAAGGCTCAAAGTAACTACACGGTTACTGATAAAGAGTTGTTGGCTATTGTGTTCGCAATGGAAAATTTCGGCCAAATCTCATGGGAGCCAAGGTTATAGTGCACACTGATCATGCAGCTCTTAGATATTTGATGACGAAGAAAGACTCCAAAGCTAGGCTGATGAGATGGGTCTTGTTACTTCAAGAGTTTGATTTGGAAATTGTGGACCGGTAAGGTAGTGAAAACCTAGTGGCGGACCACTTGTCCCGCTTGGAGGAGGAAGGGAGGCCTTATGATAGCTTAGAGATCAATGATGTATTTCCCGATGAGCAGCTACTTTCTGTGTCAATGAGTGATATGCCATGGTTTGTGGATGTTGCTAATTACCTTATGACTAGTATAATCCCGTGTGAGCTCTCTTCTAACCAAAGGAAGAAGCTCAAACGGGATAGTTTGGATTTCTATTGGGATGAGCCGTACTTATTCAAGATTTGCACCGATGGAGTAATCCGGAGGTGTGTCCATGAGGAAGAGCAGTTGAGCATCTTAGAGGCTTGTCATTCCTCTCCCTATGGTGGGGCGAGGACAGCTTTGAAGGTTCTGAGTTGTGGGTTTTATTGGACAACTTTGTATAAAGATGCAAGTGATCTTGTGAATAGGTGTGACGAATGTCAAAGAGCGGGTGGTATTTCGAAGAAAGATGAGATGCCCCTCAACACCATTCTAGAAGTGGATATTTTTGATGTCTGGGGTATTGATTTCATGTGCCCATTTGTAAGCTCGTGCGGGAACACCTACATTCTAGTGGCAGTTGACTATGTTTCAAAATGGGTCGAGGCCGTGGCTTTGCCCAACAATGAAGCTAGGAGTGTGGTTGCGTTTCTCAAAAAGAGTATTTTTACAAGGTTTCGCACTCCTCGTGCTATCATAAGTGATGGGGGGTCGCACTTTTGCAATAGAGCTTTTGACACCTTGCTTGCAAAGTATGGTGTCAAACACAAAGTTTCTACTCCTTATCATCCTCAGGCGAGTGGCCAAGTGTAAGTCTCAAACAGGGAAATCAAGAGTATTCTATCTAAAATGGTCAATGCAAATACGACCGATTGGTCTAAGAAGTTGGATGATGCTCTATGGGCTTACAGGACTGCTTACAAGACTTCCGATTGGTATGTCTCCGTACCGGTTGGTTTTTGGGAAAGCTTGCCATCTACCGGTTGAGTTAGAGCACAAGGCCATGTGGGCTTTGAGGAAATTGAATCTTGAATGGGATGTGGCAGCAAATCTTCGTGTGGAGCAGCTTAATGAAATTGATGAATTCCGATTCCATACCTACTCCAGTTCATCCTTGTACAAGGACAAGATGAAGTACCTTCATGATAAATATGCTCGTGGCAAGGAGTTCAAAGTGGGTGATTTGGTTCTCTTGTTCAACTCTCGGTTACGTTTGTTTCCGGGAAAGCTGAAATCAAATGGAGTGGACCTTTTGAAGTGGTGTTTGTGACTCCGTTTGGTGCACTTGATTTGAAGAACAAAAATGGAGAGGTATTCAGAGTCAATGGGCACAGGGTCAAGCACTACCTGGGAAAAATTGATGACAGCCACGTGGTGACACTTCTTCATCTAAAGTGATTTGGTGGTAACATGCATCGTGTCGCGACGTTAAATTAGGCGCTTCTTGGGAGGCAACCCATGTGTTTTTCTTTTCATCTTTCTTTGATTTTCATTGTAGTATAGGATTTATTTTTGGACTGACTGGTTGTGAGATGCTACAGGATTGTGTTGATGCACTGCAGGACAAAGTGAAAAAGAATTGATCAAGTATCTGAAGTTTGATGTGCGGACCGCACTACATTTTGTGCGGCCGCAAAGAACTTAGTGCGGGGGCACAAAATCAATGCGGACCGCACTGATGGTGGATGTTAATAATCAACTCTCTGAAGTTTGCCACCGCGGCCGCATTACATTTGGTGCGGTCCGCGGTGGACCACTGCGGCCGCAGTGCATTTTGGTGTGGTCCGCAGTGGTTGCCTTCTCAAACTTGCATAATTCTGTATGGTGCGGACCACACTACATTTTGTGCGGTCCGCGGTGGGTAGGTAAGCTGGGCCCCAGGACTTTTTCTATAAATAGGACCTGAGGCCATCCTTTTGAACTTTTCGAACCCTTTACTCTCAGAGCAATAAAAATTACTGTTCATCTCTCTCCCTACTACAAGTAACTGACTACTAAGGATTAATCATTATCTCAGCATCTTACTTCTGGTACTTTAATCTCTTTTCAATTGTTTAAATTTATTATTTTCATTCAATTTTTGTTTTCTTAGTTCTTCTTCTTTCCTTCCCGTTTTTCCTTCGATTTTGTAGCTTAGGGCAGTTAAAATACGGTGTTAATTAGGATTAGGTAGTTAAATGATCGAACCAACACTTAGGGACTCTTTACTAGGTGGAAAATTGGACAAAAATTGATCAACACTTGAACCCTAGGTTGGTATTGCTGTTGGGCGTTCAGTGCGGACCGCATTGCATTCTATGCAGTCCGCGATGCCCCTGTGCGGTCCGCAATGGTATTTTGTGTGGACCGCAGTGATAAAGTTCTGAAACCTGAACATTGAGGACCGCGACCGCATTGCATTTTGTGCGGTCTGCGATGCCTCAATGCGGACCGCATTGGCATTTTGTGCGGTCCGTGGTGCACAGATTCAGAGAGTGAGTAGTCTGAACCCCACCTCTGTGCGGACCGCAATGGATTTTGTGCGGTCCGCAGTGGCCTCTTTGCGGCCGCACTGCATTTTGTGCGCTCCGCATTCTGTAACTTTTTACTGTCTGCAACTCTTTATCTTGCAACTCTGAATTACATTGATTATATTGATACTAACAAAGCATGACTAAATGTTGCTTGCAGACAATGGTGAGATCAAGAGGCAAAGGTGATAAACAACCGAGACGAGGAGAGTCCTCCCGGGGGAGGGGACGTGGAAAGATAAAGCTGATCCCCCAAGTTCGGGAAGCAATAAGAGCAACAAGGAAGGCGATCCGGGCTGCTGATAGAGCTGCTTCCCATTCATTGGGAAGTGAGTATGAGCCTTCCCGGGAGGCATCTGATTCTGACTCCGTCCCAGAGTATATAGATGACTTCCCGGAGAGGTTTAGACTGATAGATGAGCCTACTCCTCAAGGATCTCCTACTGCCTGAGCACCAGTGCATGTATCTTCTGAGTCGTCTGAGGGCTCAGCTGCAGGCAGTGACAAAGAATACTCCACCTCTCCTACAGCTTCACTCTCTGGTGAGGGTCCAGTAGAAAAACAAGGAGGAGGAGGAGGAGGGGGTGAGTCCTAAGTTGGAGGAGTAGAGAGAACACGGAACCCGAAAGCATGGCAAGACCGGTTCGTGAGTGAGGTGGCCTACCATAAGTTTCGAGACTGGTGGCCTGAGAGGAAATTAATTCTTGAGCGAAGTTTTGTTGATGGAGATCTCCCACCTCACAACCCTAATGTGAGAAGACAGTTCAGAGAGAGAGTGGGCTGGGAGTATTTCATAGGCAACTGTCAGGATGCAAACGAGCACCTGGTCAAGGAGTTCTACACCAATGTTGCCCACATCAAAAAGGGTACCAAAGTGACCAAGGTGCGGAACTTAAAAGTACTATTCGATGGAAGAGCAATAAATGACTACTTGGGTTTCAATGAGGAGGATGAATCATTATATTTGGAGAAGATGGCAATGGGTGAGGAAGTTCGTCCTTGGTTGGCGGAGTACTTGGCAATCCCAGGTACCACCCCCGACTGGTTGACTGCGAGCGTAAAGATCTTGCGAAGAACTTTGAACTTTGAAGCTAAAGGGTGGGAGACATTTGTGTGCAGCAGGCTAGACCCCACCACCCACGACAACTCACTCCCTCTTCACCGGGCTGTATTGGTAGCATCGTCATGGCGGGGTACCCGATTAACATCGGGAATGTAATGTCTCGGGTTATTACACGGGTGGTGAACGAAGGTGACAGAAACTATCCCTTCCCCAACTTCCTGACCATGTACCTGAAGGACTTAGATGTAGAGAAGCGGAAATTTGATGTGAAAGTGAAAGCAAAAGCACCGTTCTCATGGTACAACCTGCAGGGTGATGACAACCCTAAAGGCAAGAACTACAAGGGAAAAGCCACTGCTTCAACTGGCCAGTCTGAAGAGCCAGTAGTAGTAGTGGCTCCTACTCAGCCTCCTTCTACATCAGTAGACATGCCCCCAGGTCCATCCAGTTCCTACAGTTCTCGACATAGCCTTCCACCTCTGCCTACCCATTGACTGCCCACGTCTGAGTCAGGACCTCCTCAGCATCAAAACAACTGGATGCAGACAAACTTCTTCTAAGTTGTCCACTTACTACTACGGTGGCATCCCAGTCAACACCTCCTCCTCCACAGGTCCCACAGTCTATTGAGGACACACTCAGGAGCTTCCTGGAACAACCAGGAAAAGCTCCTAAGAACCAGAAATTGACATAGAGGCCATTGATTCACTATGGAAAGGCAACTTAAAGAGATTTGCAAAGGAGTCAAGGAAAATGAGGAAGAACTCGGCTTCAAAGGAGTCGTGAAGAAGCTCAGGGTAGAGGTGACAGGCTAAAGGCGGATCAGCTGCCTTTGGATTTGTATTGCATGACCCAGCACCAACAGCCCCAGCCCCAGCCAGGGTCGAAGTTAGAGAGGCCTCCCAAGAGGAGGAGGTGATTCCCCGGCAGATGATGCAGTCATACAGTTGGAGGACCCGCAGGGAGATTCCCTCAGCCAGCCACATGAGTCAGGCCCAGGACTCGTGCAGGTCCAGGCACAGGTCCCAGTAGAGCCACAGGCCACAGGGAGCCAGTCACAGGTTCCCGAGCAGACAGAGGACCCAGGGACTCAGCTCAGGATCCCATCCAGACGGAGGACCCATAGGGAGTTTCCTTTCCTCCCTTCTCTTTTTGTGCTTATATTGGTTAGTTGGCATTGAGGACAATGCCATATTTCATTGAGGGGGTAGCCCTACTGGTGTTGGATGATTGTACATATGATGATATTTATGCTTTATCTCTTTTTTTTTTTAATCTTTGGTAATGTATATAACTTTAGCATTTTATTGCACTTTTCGTACTTTTTACTTTGGTCTGTATATAAAGTTACCTTCTATGTATATATTCATTCCCCCTATTGTGATATTCGTCATAAATCCCCTCTCTGTACATATTCATTTTACTTTCCGTATTTTTTATTTCTTAGCTTCTTATTTTGCGTTCATAGCTTTTTGTTTGAGTTTTTGCAATAAAGCCTTTGGTTTTCTTAATGCCACGGTTCTTTCCAAAGTGGAACTTGTGTGAACCGGGTGCCTTCCCGATGATGGATGGCATGACAACCTTCTTAAGGTTTGAGTCTATTTTTCTTTTTGCTTTTTAGTAGTTAGCTGGTAAGGGTGCTTCAAGTAAAGCTTCACTTGGCCTAACACATTTGTCTTTGATCCCATTGGTAAAAAAACAAATCGTTATGTGTAGGATGGTGTGAAAGTTGTGACCTTGAGACTCTTGTGGTTGGCCGATAATCATCAAGTGGTTTTTCGGAACCATTGTGTGCTACAAGTCGTATCTAAGGTTGTTGTGGGACCCCAACTCTGTTAGTCTTTAGCATTCCCAAAGCTTGTGTGGTTGAGAATTTGAATTGTAAGTCCAAGTTCCGAGCCATTGGTCTAGAACTCTGCCCTGAAAGTTTGTCTAGACGAAATCCTAAGTAAAATTTTGACTTGAAGACGTGATTATAGGCTCTCCTTGATCCGAATGTATCTTGAACACTTCTATAGCCCACCAATAATAAAATCCCTAGTCAGCTTTTGAGCCTTAGACCTTTTTCTTCAAGAACCACGCTACAAGCCTTTACTCGTTTTGAATATACCCTCTCTTGGCACCCAATACTTCCTTAGCACATGGAAAAAGAATTAAGTTGGGGGGAGAGAGGGAACGAGGATTGAAACAAAGTGGTAAAAAGGTACAAAAATGAAATAAAAAGGACAATGACAAATGAAAAAAGAAAAGAAAAATCAAAAAAGACAAAAAGAATAGTTCAAATGTAGAAAAGAAATGAAAGGGATTACAATAAAAAGCGTAAGAAATGAAAAGGGTGTGGAAAGTTTAGAAAAGGAGAAAAGATTTGAAATGTACAAGAAAGAGTGACAGTGTGTCTCTCTAACCCTCTTAGAAAGAAGTGAAATGACTTAAAAAGTCAAGTGAATGTGTGCCAAAATGAAGCAAAAGAAGTGCTAAAGGGAAGATGAAACCTACTTAGACCAAACATTTCCTACCCTACACCAAAAGCCTTCACTATGTTTCTACAAAAGCCCTATATGATCTTATGTTGAATGAAGCTTACATTAGTGGTGACTCACATAAGGGGCAAGCATATGGTACCTAGTGCCGAACTTCTTGACTTTTCTTTGAGAGAGATGGGTGTATTTCCATTAACCTTGTTCTGAGTGATACTATCCTAAAGGTGAGGTTTGCTTAGGGAGAGTCGAGGATGTGTGAGTTTGGGTTCCACAATAACCGAAGTAATAGAAAGAGTTCCTTTGATGTGTTGAGTCAACTCCTGATGCTCTTGTGTCGCACTAGATCCATGGTGTTTAAAAGAGAGGATGTTGTTAATAATTCATTGGAGTTGAGGGCAATTGTTAGTCCCAATTGATGCTAGTTGAGGTCACTTTAGGTCAGCCGAATTTTCTTGGATTTACTCTTAAGGGGTGGGTCTTATTTTGTTTACTTGAGGACAAGCAAAAGCTTAAGTTTGGGGGAGTTGATAACTAGGGATTTTAATGTATTTTACACTCCTTCTTACTTGAGTTTTGATTAGAAATGTGTACAAAATAGTCCCAAAGGCTTACGTGTTGTACTTGATTGTAGGGTTTGATCAACAAGGTGACTATTCGTCAAAAACCAACTCAAAAAAAGGAGTGAAACATGCACAAGTACCAAGAACAAGTTCAAGCTCAGAAAATAGGACCAATGCGGCCGTACTCGATTCTGTGCGGTTCGCAAAGGAGAGGTTCAGAGAGTACTCATCTCAGGCAGAAAAGCAATGCGGCCGCACTACATTCTGTGCGGTCCGCAATGAAGAGATTCAGAGAGTGCTAAATTCCAGGCAGCCAAGTGATGCGGCCGCACTACATTCTATGCGGTCCGCATTGACTTCATTGCGGCCGCACTCGATTCTGTGCGATCCGCAGAGCTCAATTTCAGAGAGTGTCAAATTGGAGGATTATGGCCAATGCGGTCCGCGTTCCATTTTGTGCGGACCGCAACAAGAGCCACCGTGGCTGCGGTGCATTTTGTGCGGTCCGCGGTGGCCAGGATCAGAGAGCAAGAATTCCAGCTGAAAGCCTTAGTGCGGCCGCACTCGATTTTGTGTGGTCCGCACTAGCCCCACAGAGGTAATTTTGTCCAGAATTTTCGGCCTAGTATAAATAGTTTCGTTTCCCATTTTTAGGTTATCAGTTAGATTCTAGAACAGAGCTGCGCTCGTGAATAGGCTTTTCTTGCCATTTGGAGTAATTTTACAATAGTTTTACCATTGATTCTTCAAGTTTTAATTAGTAATTTAATTTTATGGGTTTATCTTCATCTATTTCTTTATTTTTCTCTATTAACATGAGTAGCTAGACCCATCAGCTAGGGTTGTGGCTCAACCCTAGTGTGGGTAATTGACGGGTCTTGTGTTTTAAGGTTTGAATGTCTATGGGTGTTTGATATTTGGACTAATTTATGGTTTTATTGTTGAATTGGTGGTTGCAAACACTAGTTTATGCTTTGTTGATTTTGGCTCTTCTTGAGAAAGAGAGCCTAAGTCTCTAGAATTAGTCCAACAAGGAATTGGGGCGTACTCAAGAGAATTGATAGCCCCAATTAAAGGGTTAAATCGAGAGATCGTAATACCCGACTTGAACCTCAATTTCTTGCCCAAATGGTCATACCCAATTGATCTTGAGAAAGTCAATTAGGGCAAAATCACTCGAACTACCGAGAGGTATAGAGTGAGTAGAATCGTGCAATGGTTATATGGTAATCCTCAAATATGACAACCTAGACTTAGACACGAAAACCCGTTAATTATCCACCTAGGTAAAAGTCACTCCCCCAGTGCCTTTTAACTAATTAGAATATCTTCAATAGTCTTCTCTTAGCTTAACGTAGCTCAATTTAGCATATTGGCAGTATAAATTTAGAAGTTAAATCAAAAACCAAAAATGTTTAGAAGTGTAATTAGGAACAATTACGCAATTCTAACTTAGATAGAAACTCAATTCCAATGTTTAGCTCCCTGTGGAAATCGATCCCGACCTTATCGGGTAAAAGCTGCTTCGACTTCTCTTGCTACTTTATAGTAGTACAGGGTTGGCTCCGATCAATTACCTTTGAACGTCTGCTCTCCAACAAGGTTACAAGAGCCCTAGACACCAAGCATGCACGCATGTACAATCATCTATCAAGAGAAGTACTTTTCCTTGTCGATATCCACTGCCTTTTTATAAAATTTTCATATTTTATACTCTTGATCTGTTGTGTAAACAGGCTTAAGGGCCGACCACGACGGAAATTCGAACACTGACCCATGCTTGAGGGCTGCTGTCCCAAAAGCGAACTGAATTAAACTGCTAAAATTTCAAGATCATAAGACCTTAAAGGCAATCCTCAATTTTGCGGGCCGCGGCTACCCCACTCGGGGACTGACGCTTCGGGCAAGCTCGAAGTGAAACGTAAGACCAACCCAAAGGTCAAGCTTCGAACTAACAAAAGCTGTAGAGCAGTGGCAAAGCGGGCTCAAACTTCAAAGTACGGCCAAACTAACGCGGATCAGAGACATCCGAAATCCGTGGCAAATGCAAAATCACAAAGTCTACCTTAGCCCGATTTTCGAGCAAACTCTCACTCGGGTTGTATCTATTAAGCCTAAGGGCTAACTTTACTTCGAGTTCGAGCAAATCCTCACTCGACCATAAAAGACCAAGGGCTATCTTAACCCAAGTGCAAGCATGTCTCGAACACTCGAGGACTATTTACTGAGCTACCTGAGTTCGAAATAATAAGACCTCAAAGAGGCAACCCCGATATAACAGGCCAAGGACATCACACTCGGGGGCTAACATTTCGAACAAGTTCGTCGAGAAACAAGTCCAGGAGACACACCGAAGGCTACGGCTATACTAAAGACTACAGTCATATAAAAGGCTACAGCCGAAATAATGTGGCTCGGAGACGTCCGACTTCCGCCATAAATTAAAGGCCTTCAAACACTTTGAAAAAACCGGTTAAATCAGGCTACCCTCGGCAAAAGCAAAATATAAAGGGCTTCGATAAATTCAGTCCTCGAATAATTTAAAAGCTTCGATAACATCAGCCTTCGAAAAAAAATCTCTAGGGGTATTCGATTATGTTTACACAGACTAATTAGGTTCCGATTCGTCGAACCTTCGAGAAACCCAATGGGTACGAAAACACATGCTAACCCATGATAAAATTTTCCCTCTTTTAGCCGAAAAGAGGGAAAAATTACATAGCCACTCTAGAGGCCGAATCGGCCCAACTTAACGAGCCTAAGGGCCAACTTAAAGAGCCTAAGGGCCAATATATAAGAGCCTAAGGCCAACTTCGAAAGGCTTAAGGGCCAAAATATATAGTTCGAGACCCCGTTCTCACTCAACTCGGACTCGAGAACCCTGACATCCCGAGCTCACATCGAATCGATTTAAACTTAGCTCGAGGATTATTATATTTATCTATAAATCCTAAGGGCTAACTTTATTTCGAGTTCGAGCAAACACTCACTCGACTACTAAGCCCAAGGGCTACTCTAGTTCGAGCAAATTCTCACTCGGGGACTATCTATAAAGCCTAAGGGCTAACTTTATTTCAAGTTCGAGCAAACGCTCACTCGACCACTAGGCCCAAGGGCTACCCGAGTTCGACAAAACCCTCACTCGGGGACTATCTATGAAGCCTAAGGGCTAACTTTACTTCGAGTTCGAGCAAATCCTCACTCGACTATAAAGCCTGAGGGCTATTTTTCATTTTAAGACCGGGCATATACTCACTCAACCATCAAGCCCAAACCTCATATACTATTTGGCCTAAGATCTACTCAAACTCAAGTTCAAATGATCATTTGGGGTCCTTTGATCAGAAACGATCGAGGGATGTACTTATTATCGGCCATTACCATCTCAAAACTGTGGACATTCAAAGGGAATTTTATGCTAAGACACTCTCACCCGCACAAAAGGGTAACAGATTCCGGAGCCATGGAAGGATAAAAGTTTTGTATAAACCGATTTACAAGGGCTATAGGTCACGATCAAGAGTGCCTCATAAAGGCCGGTCAACCTCAAAAGCGAAGAATCACGAAGAACACGAAACCTAAGTAGCGCGATCTTTATCGGCAGAAGTGTCTTCACCCTCAGAATTTTCCCCACCGCCGGACACGCTAGAGTTCTCGGAGTCACCCTTGAAAAGGGCCAGCTTCCAAACTTTGTTTCCCCGGTCTCTTACGCCACGATAATGATGTCGTAACAAATCGGGGTAAGGATTAAGGACTCAATTCGTTTCTTATCGTCCTACTCTAAGAAACGCGGGGTCTATCTGTATACGATCGGAATCGTTTGCCCCCGATCTATAGGCTCGAGGGGTCATCTTGAGCCCGGGTTCAGGCAAGGTCGAGTTTGAGCTCGAGGGACGAGATCCGAGCTCGAGGACAGAGTGCAATGCCCGAATATTGAAGCACGATGTACACCGAGGCCGAGTATGCTCGATCCCAAAATTGTACCGTTGAGGATTTGTAACAGAATGAGCTAGAATCCTGCCACGTCCCCAAGATCATGGCGCAAATCCCGAGATAGGATTGTACGATTCCGTACTAGGCGGTTAGACAGCTGTATTAAGAATATTCTTTACTGTAAATAGAAAGATACCTCATTTAGGGTTCCCCTATTATATAAAGGGGATCCCAATCATTGTAACATCTATCTAATCATTGAGAAAAGAATATACTCTCTACTTTTTATCTACTGTTCATCAGAATTGTCCTCTAGCTCTACTTTACTTTTCTTGATTAATTATTCTTACTGTTCTAAACCCACCTCGAGGTCACTAAGCTCGAGGTCACTGCTGCTGAGTTATATTGGTTTGATTCACTTATTTCTTTCATTTCTACTTCATATTTCTTGATTATTAATTGGTATTGAATCTAATCACGTATCTTTAGAATCATAAATCAAATTTAATTGTTACTCGTAATTTGGAGGTAAACAAAAAGTTTTGCTATTCATACACGTAGAGACAAGTCATCAGGCCAAAGAACGTGGAGTACATGCCATTGGCTCTCGCTCTTTGTAGCTCTGCCTTGCGGTTCATGGTTAACCTACGCCCTCCTTGGTAGAGATCTATACATAGAAGTATACGTCTCCCTCCTTTTCCAGCTTTAATTTAAGCGAATAAAAGATAGGGAGATAGTACACTTAACATCTATGAATAAATCCCTTCAAGAAGAGCGCAAGTAAACCAAGACCACAAGAAAGACGATACATACTGATGTAAAGAATTTAATCAGTAAAAGGACACTAGTTCAAGAAGAAAAAATAGTTATAGTATCGTATAGTACGATATTTTCTCCACAAACCAAATATTTAGAAGCCTCATTTGTGAATAAGGACAACAAAGAATATAATTGAGAATTTCCATATGATGATAAACTGTGAAGAAGGAACCGTGGTATAAGTTTTTATTGGAGCTTACTTGAGACAGAGAGGAGTCCACTGTCGTTATAAATAAATACCTGGATGTAAAAGGGAGAGTTTTGACTCTTCTACTATTTTTTGAAGAGGTTCGGTTTCACACGCGTATTTATTGGAATTTGGACTTACGTTAATTGGTTATAGCCTGAAAGGATAGTGACGTGGCCCAAGTGGTGGATAAATAAAAGGCCTAATATTAAATATTATGTGTGTGGATAAGTGAGGCCCAATAACTATTGGCCTGTGATGGGTAGACACTCTTTATAAATAGAGGCCAACCCCCTTTCCCTAGCTATTAGAAAACTCTAGCGTATTCTGCCTCTTGAATACTGGTAACGGTAGACGTCCCATCAGTCAAGTTCTCCGGGCTGTGAGAGCGCATAGCTAATGGATCTTGGAAGTTGGTCTCATGCTTAATCGACGTTTACTATCGGTGCTGAATCTATGGAGTTTAACGGTACGCTTCCTTAGACTCTAACTCAAGATTATGATTCTATACCGGTATGATTGTGTCTTAATCTCTGCTATAGCTGCAAATTAATAATCTAACAGTTGGTATCAGAGCCACCATAGTTTCGAGATTAAGATCAAGATGTAATCTTGAGTTTTAAAACGAAAAGAACTATCGTAAAATTTTTAGACGACAACAGTTCGACACTGTTTCTCGCCAAAACAGTTAATTCATCGGTATTTAGCGGTTGTGTTTGATTGAATATGCTGGAAGTTGTGATTGATTTTTATATATAAAATATAATAACAAATTTTGGTAAAACCTTGATGTTTGCTGTTGGCGGCGGCATCGGTAAAAAAAGTTTTCTGGCGGCTACAAATTTATTAAGTTTTAAAGAGATGTACTTGATTCCATTAGTTATGATATTAACGTTTGTGGCTCATAAATCTATATGATTATTTTTTAAGTTAAAGTTTACATGTTACGATGATATAGCAAACATAAATAATTAAAGTGGCTACTCAGAATTGATTGAGTACCTTAGTTAAAGCGTCACTATTGGATTTGTGTCCTGATTTTTGTTTATCAATTTTTATTCATTAGTTAATCAAAAAACCTTGGTTGTATTTGATTACTAATTTGTTTATGCCTTTTTAGCCTACTGCAAAAGTAGTACTTAAGTTATTGCTGGAAACCTTTCTGGTAATTTTAGTCGGAGAATGGAATTAATAACTAGATAGAAAGGTTTAAATTATATGGGTGTTATTTTATCACATGTATTGATGCGTATAGCTGAGAAACTGTGATTAATAAATAGTGTCACCAAAGTGGTCTATTTATTTTGAGTCACTGAAAACTTCTTAATACTACACACATGTGAGATCAATTAATATATGGATTGAGAGTTATGATTAATAGATAGTTTCCACCAAAGTGATCTATTTATTTGAGTCATTAAAATATTCTCAATGTACCATGTCCAAATTATCCTTTACAAGTGTACACTAGTGTTGGAGATTTTCCTTTTGATATTAGTGACGCTAAATTAGTGCTAAGAATACGTTGTTGTAAGAGGAGGTTTTGTGTCTCTTACCTAAAGGAAGGACACAATGTATGCCTTGTACTCTTGGATAATAAAGGGAGGTTTTGTATCTCTTGCCTAAAGGTGAGGATGCAATGAATGCCTTGGACTCCTTATTTTTTTTAAAAGGGGAGACAATTGCATCTTCTACCCAAAGGAGGGGTGTAATGGATGTCTTTGACTCTTTTGATTTATATATTCCTGCCCATAATTTTATCTAATTTTGTGTTGTTTGCTTATACAGCTGTTAACAACATGACTACTCAGTTGAATTCCATTGAAACTCTAACTAGTAGCAACTACAAGAAGTGGAAACAGGATGTTGAAATAGTGTTAGGCCTGATGGACCTGGACTTTGCATTGATTGAACAGAAACCCGCTGAACCCACAACTACTAGCACTGCTGATGAAAAGGCTAAGTATGAGAAATGGATGAAGGTTAACAAATTGAGTCTCATGATCATGAAGAGATCTATTTCTGATCACATAAAAGGTGCAATTAAGGATAATGGGAATGCAAAAGATTTCTTGAGTGCCATTGGACAAAAATTCCTAGAATCTGATAAAGCTGAGATAGGTAGCCTGATTGATTCCCTGTCTACCATAAAGTATGACCTTGTAGGTAGTGTCCGTGATCATATTATAAAATTGGTTAACGTTGCTACCAAACTGAACAATTTAGGTGTAACCATTACCGATGATTTTCTTGTTCACCAATCTCTAGGGTCCTTTCCTGAGCAGTTTAACCAACTTAAGACAACCTATAATGCACAAAAGGATAAGTGGAATGTTGATGAGCTTATTACTGTTTGTGTGGTAGAGCAAGGGAGGATCCAGAAGGAGAAAGTTGAAGGTGTAGTGAACTTTGTTAATTCGTCTAGATCAGCTGATTATCCCTCTTATAAAAGAAAAGGTGGACCCAAATTTCACAAAAGGAAACACGGTCAGTCTCATCATTCAGGTGGTGATAGTGGTCATACTAATAAGCATGGTGTTAACCAAGATCAGTCTCATAATCCTCTTGGTCCTCAAGCTGTAATTAAAAAAGAAATCAAGTGCTGGGATTGCAAACAAGTAGGTCATAAGAAATCTGGCTGTCCTCTGAAAAGGAAATTAGGTAATCTTTTGGTTTTTGTCTGCTTTGGAACTAGTCTTGTTCATGTTCCTTTAAATTCTTGGTGGTTGGATAGTGGTGCAACTGTTCATGTAATCAATGACTTGCAGGATCTAGTAAGTAGACGGAAGCTAAAAGAGGATGAAGCCAGTATTGTTGTAGGCAATGGACTCAAAGCAAAAGTAGAATTTATAGGGACATCTAGTTTACCTTTTTAAAAACAATTCTAGTATTCGTTTAGAAAATACTGTTTTTGTACCGTCTATGAGACGAAAAGTAGTTTCGGTTTCCCTTTTGAACAAAGTTGGTTATTCATTTCAACAAAATAATGGTATTATTAAAATTTCCTATGATTCACATGCTGTTGCTGATGCCTTTTTAAGTGATGGTCTATATCGCTTGAATATATTGAATGAAACTTTTTCTGCAATGTATGTTGAAAATATTGCCCACAAAAGGTCTGTTATGAGTAAAACGTCTTACCTATTATGGCATAGGCGTCTTGGTCATATTTCTAAAGAAAGAATTGAACGATTGGTAAAGGAAAATACTTTACCTGTTCTTGATCCAAAAGATTTTGAAACTTGTGTGGATTGTGTTAAGGGTAAAATGACCAAGGTTAAGAAAAAGGGTTACACTAGGAGCTCTGAACTCTTAGAAATTATTCATACTGATATTAATGGACCTTATGTACCTACTTTCACCAATCATAGGTATTTTATTACTTTTATTGATGACTTTTCAAGATACTGTTATATATATCTTTTAAAACGAAAAATCTGAAGCACTTGATAAGTTTAAAACTTTACAAGACTGAAGTCGAAAACAGCTTGGGAAGTCCATTAGATAGTGAGGTCTGACCGTGGTGTGAGTACATGG